>NW_011494755.1:3198431-3200155 GCF_000754665.1 Bison bison bison
GTCTTGATACCAGCTTGTGCTTCATCCAGCCCAGCGTTTCTCATGATGAACTCTGCATATAAGTTAAATAAGCAGGGTGACAATATACAACCTTGACATACTCCTTTCCTGATTTAGAACCAGTCTGTTGTTCCATGTCCAGTTCTAACTGTTGCTTCCTGACTTGCATACAGATTTCTCAGGAGGTAGGTCAGGTGGTCTGGTATTCCCATCTCTTGAAGAATTTTCCAGTTTGTGGTGATCCACACAGTCAAAGACTTTGGCATAGTCAACAAAGCAGAAATAGATGTTTTCCTGGAACTCTCTTGCTTTTTCAATGATCCAGCAGATGTTGGCAATTTGATCTCTGGTTCCTCTGCCTTTTCTAAATCCAGCTTGAACATCTGGAAGTTCACGGTTCACGTACTGTTGAAGCCTGGCTTGGAGAATTTTAAACATTACTAGCATGTGAGATGAGTGCAATTGTGCGGTAGTTTGAGCATTCTTTGGCATTGCCTTTCTTTGGGATTGTACTCTAAGATCTTTGTGAATAAGTACTCTAAGGCCACTCCTATATGTGTCCTCAACACAAGGATATACCCACCGGATACAGATGTGTCAGTATGTGGTGTACACATGAGCACAAAAGAAGAAGAATTTGAACGGATATGTGGACGCACACATGTAGGGGACGGAAGGAGAGGGCGGGATGAATTGTGAAAGTAGCACTGACATGTACACACTACTGTGTGTAAACATATAGCTAGTGGGAAGCTTCTGTACAGCACAGGGAGCTCAGCTTGCTGCCCTGTGGTGACCTAGAGGAGTGGGGTGGGAGGGAGACTCAGGAGAGAGGGGATATATACACATACAGCTGATTCACCTTGTTGTTAAGCAGAAACTAAATACAACATTGTAAAGCAATTATACTCCAGTGATAAAATTTTTAAATGTTTTAAAAATAAAATAATAAAAAACAACAAGAATGTTTATGCCAACAATGCTATAATAACCCAAATGCCTGTCAATCATAAGATCTATTAATGATTTTTGGTGTATTCATACTTCCCTGGTGGCTCAGATGGTAAAGAATCCACCTGAAATGCAGGAGAGTCAGGTTCAGTCCCTGGATCGGGAAGATCCCCTAGAGGAGGAAATGGCTACCCACTGCAGTATTCTTGCCTGGAGGATCCCATGGACAGAGAAGCCTGGCGGGCTACAGTCCATGGGGTTCCAAAGAGTCCAACATGACTGAGTGACTAACACGTGACACGTATTCATAAAATAGAATAGGAGGAAAATGAAAGCTCAGCTGTTTCACATAACGACATAGATCAATTTCACAGAAGATAAGGGGGAAAATGCCAAAAAGGAAAAATAATGTGATCTTTATAGAAAGCTCAAAAATAGGCCACACCTAGTAATTATTACCTTTGGTAGGCAAGGCATGAGAGAGACTTCTTGGGTACTGGCAATCTTATATCATGCTCTGGATACTGGATACATGAGGTATTTTATTAATAATTTTCTAAAATTATACCATCTGTACACTTTGCTTATGTAATTCTTTGATAGAAACATGGGTTATGTCAAAAGGCTTACAGTATTTATCACTGAGTTCTAGTATAACAAGCGATATTTAATTGTCTTTATACTTCCATAAGGAAATGGCAACCCACTCTAGTACTCTTGCCTGGAAAATCCCATGGATGGAGGAGCCTGGTAGAATACAGTCCATGGGATAG
>NW_011494755.1:3200255-3219385 GCF_000754665.1 Bison bison bison
GCAGAGAGTTGGACACGACTGAGTGACTTCACTTTCACTTTCATGCTTTCAAATATGCAATACTTAAGCTTCAGGGAGTGATTTACATTTTCTGATCCTTTGATAAACCTTCTTCTCTTCATTTGCACCATTCCATGGCTTAAAACCATCTTGCCTCAACTATTTCAGTGATCTCTTGACTAGTCTTCTTGCCTCTAGTTTAGTAAATGCTGCTGCTGCTAAGTCGCTTCAGTCATGTCCGACTCTGTGCGACCCCATAGACGGCAGCCCACCAGGCTCCCCTGTCCCTGGGATTCTCCAGGCAAGAACACTGGAGTGGGTTGCCATTTCCTTCTCCAATGCATCAAAGTGAAAAGTGAAAGTGAAGTTGCTCAGTTGTGTCCGACTCTTAGCAACCCCATGGATTGCAGCCCACAAGGGTCCTCCATCCATGGGATTTTCCAGGCAAGAGGGGGCAAGATTTTCTGCCAAATATTGGTCAGTTTTGTGGCCCCCAAGAGAATCCCTTAACTCTGGAGCAGTTGTTCTTGGTAGCTTTTTAGACCACTGGTTCTCATTTTTTTCAACCACAACATGTATGAGTAATGATATTCCTGTGAGCTGCACACTCCCATAGAAATGAGAACATTACACTGAGTGAGAGAAGCCAGACACAAAAGGTCACGTATTGTATGATTTCATGTACATGAAATATTCAGAATAGGTTAAGCTTGTAGAGACAGAACACAGATTATTGGTTATCAGAGCCCAGGGTGGACTACAGAGGACATACAGTTGTATTGGGCTGAATCGTGATTGCCCCCCTCAAGTTCATATATTGAGGTCCAGACCTCCTGTACTGCAGAATGTAAGCAGATTTGAGAGAGGGTCTATAAGGAATTTATCAAGTTAAAGCAAGGCTTTTAAGGTGGGCCCTAACCAATATGCCTGGTATTTTTATGGGAGGAGGAAATTTTAACACAGATACATATGGATGGAAGGACCACGTGAAGACACAGGGAGAAGATGGTCATCTACACACTAAGGAGCCAGGCCTGCAGCAGACACTTCCCTTAGAGCCTTCAGCAGTAACCAATCCTTCTGACACCTGGATCTCAGACTTCTAACCTCCAGAACCAAGAGAAAGTGAATTTCTGTTGTTTAAGCCACCCAGACTTTTAATACTTGGCAGCCTTAGGAAACAAATATGAAAGTTTTATTTTGGCATGGTTGAAATGTTTTGGAACCAGTTGAAGGTGGTGGTTGCACAAGCTTGTGAATGTACTAAACACCACTGAATTAAAATGGTTCATGTTACGTTATGTGAATTTCACCTCATTAATTAAAAATCAGATCCTCAGATCCTCTACAATATACCAGCCAGGCAAATTTCCTTCTTAAATGAAATCAAAAGACTGGAGATTTATTCTCCAGAGGAGGTAAAACAGAGAAGCTCTGAAAAGTCAGGAATTTTGTGAGCCAGTTGTTAAACTGAGCCATTCTTAAAAATTAAATCATATAAAATTATACTGAAATTAATAACAGAAATAGTAAGTACTTAAAATACCTTACTTCCTGATTATTTTACTTTTACTATTTATCTCTGCTTTTGAGGTTATTTGTATCTCATAAATCAATGGTGAAAATAACTGCATAATGATGAACTACCAACCTTCTTTTTTCAACTTAACATTCAGTGAGATCCTGATGTTACCTTAGCATTTTCTGTGGTGGGAGGTTTTATACTGTCAAAAAGGTATTTCCTTTTCTTTCTTCCTCTCTCTCCCTCCCTCCTTCTCTGCCCCGCCCCCCGCCCCCGCCCCTTTCCTTCCTTCCTCTCTCCTTTCCACCTCTAAAGAGCTGGACACTTCAACTTCCATAGCACCCAGCTGCTAATAAATGCTAATGATCACAGAGGTGAGTCTCAGGACTGAACGCACAAGAACCCCCAGCACAATCTGCCTTTGGAATCATCCCACCATGTTCCCACCCTCCTCCCCAGCCTCCCCTGGTTCATGGAGGCACTGTCACCTCTGGAAGCCACCTGACATCAGCCAGGAAGAGCCAGGGCCCGAGAGACAGTCCTGATGCTTCAAGACTTCAGTTGAGGTCCCAGGAGAGACTGCAGCCACAGCTGTGAGGCTGACTGCAGAGGAGATTCCCCACAGTCAGAAGCAACCCTCACTTCTGCTCAGGGCCTCCCCTGGCTGCTGTCTGCCATGTTGGCAGCATCTGCTTGGCTGCCACTCACTGGCCCGGCTCTCAGCTTCCTGTGTGTCAGAGCAGGAGCAACAGGCACGGAGCCATTGTAAATGTTTGCTGGAGATGGAGCGACCTGGCCCGGTTGCGGCTGCAGCCCCATTCCCTGCCAGAGCCGTGCAGAGACTCCGAAGCAGTGGGTTCACTGGTGACATGGGAAGAATGGCCCATGAAAGGGCCTCCCAAGCTGAGCCTGGCTCTGCCAGCCAAGCAAAGAATATCTGTGTTTCTTACCTGGGAAATTGAACAGAGAGGTCCAAGGGTGGGCTGAATCAAACCCACATCCTTATTCCTTGCTGAAGCACCAAACCTACCTCTCTTCCTGGGCTAACATATCCACTTCTTTCTGCACAAGAGTGATGCTCCAACATTGCAAACCCCTGATGCCAGCCAGGGCCACGTGCATCATCTTTAATCTCCTCATCCATCCTCAAAGAGAAATATAATTATCCTGCTTTACAGTTGAGGGGAATAAGGCTGAGGAAGTTACTTGAAGAAATTCTGAGTGAGAATTCACCTCAGAGCCTGGATTCAAATCCAAATTCCTTGGGCTCTGAAGACAGAGATCTTGCTACACTGCAAGATCCTCTTGTTCACACCTTCCCAGCTGGATTGGTGCAGGGCCTTCTCACTTGAATGTCTAATACATACTTGCCACCCCCATCTCACCTCTTCTGCTTCAAAGCATCCCACACATCACTACCCGAGTTAATCTCTCCATAGCTATAGAGGCAGACTGAGAGGGATGGAGACGTGGATGGAGGTATAGTCACAGATGGAAGAGTAGATGTAGATATATACAGATACAGTTTAATGCAAGATTCAAGAGGTCAGGAAATATACCAATTCACGTTGTATCCTTAGATACTATCACAGTATCTGGGTCAGAACAAAGGCTTAGAAAATATTGGTAGGATTAAACTGAGTGGACTTGCATTTCCCCAAATTAAAATGTTGGTGACTCCTACCATGTAATAGAATTAGGTCCTGAGCCTTCTCATTGACATTGGGTGTCCTCCACCATCCAATTGCACCTGACCTTTCCAGTCTTAACTACACAAGCCTACATTCTAAGCATACCTGAGCCCTCCATGTTCCCAAATGCCCTCTTGAAATTTCCCACCTCCATACCATTGTTCACGCTATTCCCTCCATCTGAAATGCTCTCAGTAGCACCCTCCATGCCTTCTGAAATGCCATGGCCCACTTTAAATACTGCTTCCTTCTTGAAGAGCCTCTTTTATCCCCTTTATAAAATGTTATATTTCCCTTCTCTGAACCCGTTAGAGCTGTATACCTTTCTATGGCCTGATCTTTCTCTGAAGTAATAATTCCCTCTGCTTGGAATGCCCTTCATCTCTTTCCTTTCTCCTCGTTGTAGTTCAGCATAACATCACCTCCTATGAGGATTTCCCAGCTCTCCCAGGCTGAGTTGGTCATTCCCTCCCAAAAGCTTCTGTGACACCTGAATATCTTCATTAAAACACTGGCTATGAGTATTATTAACCAGCCTCCCCACAACTGTCCGTTGAAGGTACAGATGATATCTCTTTGAGCTTTCTTTTGGGTTCTACGCAGCGCCAGCCACCAAGCAGGTACTTGGTCGTTGTTGAATGAATTTAAAAAGATGATTGTTGAGTGAATAATTGAAAGATGAGGAAGACACCACCCCATCTTTCTGTGCCTCTTATAAGAAGTCTCTACGATTCGACCAGCTTTGACCGCTGTCATCAGTATGCCATTTGTAAGGTCACGGATGTAGTCACGGAAGACCAGAGAAGAAAAGCCAACCTGCGCTTGAAAATGGAGGAAAACACAGCAATAGATTGACTGAGAACCTAGTTATTACCGACTAGGATAAGAATCATTTCCACCAAGTGGGTCAGGGCTTCCAAAATGGTGCTAGAGGTTAAGAACCTGTCTGCCAATACAGGAGACATAAGAGACACATGTTTGATTCCCAGGTCAGGAAGGTCCCCTGGAGGAGGGAATGACAACCCATCCAGATTGAGGGCAGAAGGAGAAGAGGGTGACAGAGGATGAGATGGCTGGATGGCATCATCAACTTAATGGACATAAGTTTGAGCAAACTCTGGGAGATAGTGAAGGATAGGGAAGCCTAGCATGCTGCACTCCATGGGGTTGCAAAGAGTCAGACACAACTGAGCGACTGAACAGCAACAAGTGAGTCAATAATGATAATATTGCCAATTTATTTGAAGGAATAGTTTCAATGCTTCTCTTAAAAAAAAAACTAGAATGCTATATTGGCTTATTACATCACAATAGAAACAATGAGGATATTTTGAACACATGTTCTAGATCACATGTGTGTTCATTATGAAGAATAACTTAGCTGACTTAGGACATGTAGCCAAAGAGATATGTATCTCTACCAGGAAGTCATCCCTGGGAAGAAAACTGTAAGAAACAGTCAAATGAACAGAGAACATCAGTCAGCAAAGTACCACGAAGGCCTTCCTGGCAGACATTTCTGCATCTTCCCTTCCACCTCAGGAGGCAGCATATTTTCTTGACTCACTTTAAAGATAGCTGTTTGGATTGTAATTGCCTAAGTCACAAATTCACAAACAGGATGAGACAGTAGGATGGCATCACTGACTTGATGGACGAGTTTGAGCAGGCTCTGGGGATTGGTGATGCACAGGGAAGCCTGGCGTGCTGCAGTCCAACGGGTCGCAAAGAGTTGGACCTGACTCAGCAACTCAACTGAACTGACTGAAGTCACAAATTCAAGGTCACCAAGTAGACAAACAGCGAATTTGTGGTTACCACTTCTCATTTTCTATAGAAGAACCCCAAGATTTAGGCAGGCTGGCCTCATCACCAGTTTCAAATATGTCTTTCTCCTCCTTCTGGGCCTTCTCTGCCCCAGACCACCTCTTCTACTAGGATTCCTGTTTAATATAATTTAATATATAATAACATATATATAGTATATATATTATATAATATAATTTAATACATATAACTTAATATAACTCTGGAAAACACAGCTAAATCTTCCCCCAAATCTTTGAGGTTGGTGTCACCAACCCCATCTTACAGATGAGGTGAATCGTTAAGACCTGGTGAAAAGCTCTAGAACATGCTTCTTTCAAAGCTGTCTTCACCACCTTATTTGTAAAACCCATTTCCACAACCCATTTTCAGAACCTCCTGGAAGCATCTTAATAATCCCTGAGTGTAGATCCCTCTCTCTTCAAAAATGTCCCTGGTTTGTGGTTACAGTGCTCTGAGACCACAGGGGTTAAGACCACAGGCTTATCATTCTTTGTCCCTCAGGTGTAGGAGGGACAAAGTGGCAGGACGAGCATATCTTTCTATGCTTTACCCACTAATCCAGTGATATTTCCTCCGAGAACCTTGTTTCAAGTATTCAAGGAAGACAGAAATGTAGGGTCACCTTTAGCATTTAAATCCCTGGTCATAATTTGATTACTTAAAACTACAGGAAAGCAAAAGAAGACACTAAAGTATTTTATCTTTGTATGTACTAATTGGGTTTCCCTGGTGGCTCAGATGGTAAAGAATCTGCCTGCAATGCAGGAGACCCGTGGTTTGATCCCTGGGTTGAGAAGATCCTCTGGAGAAGGGAATGGCTACTAACTGTAGTATTCTTGTCTGGAGAATTTCATAGAGGAGCCTGGCAAGCTGCAGTCCATGGGATTGCAAAGAGTCAGACACAACTGAGCAATTAACACTTTCAATGCACTAATTATTGTCCACCCCCACTCCTAAAACCTAGGTTTCTTAAAAAGTTACAGTTGATATTAAACTCAAGAAGGAAATTTAAGGACCTCAAACCAATAAATTTGTGGCCCACATTAGGCTAGAGACCCAAGTCAAAAAGTTTTTCTATTCCTCTAATTTAGTCTAGCTCAGCATCCCAACACACAGCCATGCTTAACACATTAATGATTGGGGGGTTTTGCAGAAACTAATGCCTATGGTGGTAATATGTCTCTGGTCGATACTGTGTTAATTAACATGCACTTGATGTGTTGATGGGCTGATAAATGGAGATCTTCACACATGAAGAATAGATAAATGAGTGCATGAACAACTGAAACAGTAATGCTTCTTTTTAGCAATGACTTTTGAGGAATATTAGTAATAAGTTGTTAAACCAAACAAAATAATCCAAACAATGTCATCCCTGGTAAACTGTCTACAAACAAAGCATAACTCTCATGATCTCTATAATTCTGTTTTGACAGTATGGCTGCTGGGTCTGACACACCTACAATCCTTCTGTTTGTAATAGCACCTTAACTGGATGATTTAAATGAGAGGAGATGGCTTGAAAATTTTCTACAATTATTTAAACACACATTTCAATTTTCCTGAATTGTGCAAAAGTAATTTGGAAGGTTAATTTCTGAAAATACCTGGTGGAATTTGCATATACCGAGCATAATTATTATTGATATTTGCACAGTTCTCCCTGCCCATGTGCATGCACTATTACCAAGTGCTAGGCAAGCCATGAAATTATTGAAGAAGTTGCTGTCAGTACAATACGGAGTCATCAATAAATGTTCGACCTCACCGAAGAAAAACAAACTACCACGTTCAGTTGCAGAAGTATGGTGTTCCTTTTTATTTGGGTGAAATCCGCAAAGATAAATCTATAACAAAAACAGGTGGTGATCTTTTGCAGTAAAGATTAATATTGCAAAGAATATCTGAGACTCAAGAGAAACGGAAGACACCATTGAAAAAGCCAGAGAAGTCTTAAGGATTGGTGAGGAAAAGGAAGGAAATATACTCATGCTACAGAGGGGTGTCAGAATGTACTCAGAGGGCTTCACTCCACATGGTTAGAAGAAAATCAGTAGAAATTGGGACTGTGGAAGTCACAAATGCTTGGTGAATATGGCAAGAAATTGACTAAGCACTTAGAATAGGTTTTATGAATGAATGTTACAACATCGTTCTTTCCTTTGATCTACTTGGATGACAAATTCAATCAAAGAAATTATGCAGGGAAAAATAGTAGCAGTAAATACTACGAAGAGCTATTATAACATATTAGGGGTTGGGCCGTCATTAAGGGCTTTACATATATTAACTTATACAATTTTATAATAAATAATCATTTAGTTCACCAACATCTGTTAAAACCTTTCTTGTATTTGATACATAAGGGACTGTGAGAGACTAGAGTCCTTAACCCTTAAGGAGCTCACAGTCTATGGTATGAAACACGCACATCAAATGTATTTTTAGTACAGTATTAAACAGGTATGTATTTAATATATTTTATTGAAAAGCAGAAACATTACTTTGCCAACAAAGGTCCTTCCAGTCAAGGCTATGGTTTTTCCAGTGGTCATGTATGGATGTGAGAGTTGGACTGTGAAGAAAGCTGAGTGCTGAAGAATTGATGCTTTTGAACTGTGGTGTTGGAGAAGACTCTTGAGAGTCCCTTGGACTGCAAGGAGATCCAACCAGTCCATTCTGAAGGAGATCAGCCCTGGGATTTCTTTGGAAGGAATGATGCTAAAGCTGAAACTCCAGTACTTTGGCCACCTCATGAGAAGAGGTGACTCATTGGAAAAGACTCTGATGCTGGGAGGGATTGGGGGCAGGAGGAGAAGGGGACAACAGAGGATGAGATGGCTGGATGGCATCACTGACTCGATGGACATGAGTCTGAGTGAACTCCAGGAGGTGGTGATGGACAGGGAGGCCTGGCGTGCTGCGATTCATGGGGTCGCAAAGAGTCGGACACGACTGAGCGACTGAACTGAACTGAACTGAGACATGGGAAAATAACTTCTCTGCTGGAGGGGAGTTCTTAGAGGAGAAAAAAAAAATCAAGGTGTCGATGGATAAATTGGTTTCTAGATCAATAAGAAATAATGTTGGCATTGGGCATGAAGAACAGTGCTGGGAAGTGGCAGTGTGTGCTTATATCGCTGTGAATGTCCCATTGTAGCTGACAGTGAGAGAAAAGGAAGACACAGGTGACCAAGCTTTTGAGTGCCATATGGGCAATATGGAGCCATTGAAAGATTTTAAAACAATGAAATGAAATGGACAAATTCTATTTTTAAAAAATTCTTTATAGATCTGAGACTCTATAGAGAATAGATTTGCAGGGTTAATTCTAAAAGAAAGTAAGTTAAAATTAATCAAATGTGACCAGGGATTCAAACAACATATAAGGAGTGATGATCAACAGCATGGAATAAATTCACCAGTGTTGAGTATTTGTAACTAATAAATATACCAACAAGTAACAGAACACAGATTGTGTGTAAGTGGGACCAAGTGGTCAAGGAGACCATATAGCATGAAATGTTGTCTGTATGTTTTAGGCAATTCTTTGTCACTGAATATACTTTTAATCTTGCTTTCTATGAATCTATTATAAGATTAGTAGTTCCCAAACAGTTTTTTAGGTTTTTCTTTTTTTAATTGAAGTATAGTTGATTTCCAGTGTTGTATTAGTTTCATTTATATAGCAAAGTGATTTGGTTACACATGTGTATATATATATGTATATATTTTTTTAATTCTTTTCCATCATAGTTATTAGAAGATACTGAATACAGTTCCCTGTGCTATACAGTAAAACCTGGTTTATCCATATGGTAGTGTGCATCTCTTAATTCCTTATTCCCAGCTTCCAAACTTTTTTGATCATTGATCTATATTAGTAAAAAAGAAAATTGAGTACCTTCAAACAACAGAATGAGAAAGACTAGAGATCTCTTCAAGAAAATTAGAGATACTAAAGGAACATTTCATGCAAAGATGGGCTCGATAAAGGACAGAAATGGTATGGACCTAACAGAAGCAGAAGATATTAAGAAGAGGTGGCAAGAATACACAGAACTGTACAAAAAGATCTTCATGACCAAGATAATCACAATGGTGTGATCACTGACCTAGAGCCAGACATCCTGGAATGTGAAGTCAAGTGGGCCTTAGAAAGCATCACTACGAACAAAGCTAGTGGAGGTGATGGAATTCCAGTGGAGGTATTTCAAATCCTGAAAGATGATGCTATGAAAGTGCTGCACTCAATATGACAGCAAATTTGGAAAACTCAGCAGTGGCCCCAGGACTGGAAAAGGTCAGTTTTCATTCCAATCCCAAAGAAAGGCAATGCCAAAGAATGCTCAAACTACCGCACAATTGCACTCATCTCACATGCTAGTAAAGTAATGCTCAAAATTCTCCAAGCCAGGCTTCAGCAATAAGTGAACCATGAACTTCTAGATGTTTAAGCTGGTTTTAGAAAAGGCAGAGGAACCAGAGATCAAATTGCCAACATCCTCTGGATCATGGAAAAAGCAAGTGAGTTCCAGAAAAACATCTATTTCTGCTTTATTGACTATGCCAAAGCCTTTGACTGTGTGGATCACAATAAATTGTGGAAAATTCGGAAAGAGATGGGAATACCAGACCATCTGACCTGCCTCTTGAAAAACCTATATGCAGGTCAGGAAGCAACAGTTAGAACTGGGCATGGAACAACAGACTGGTTCCAAATAGGAAAAGGAGTACATCAGGGCTATATATTGTCACTCTGCTTATTTAACTTATATGCAGAGTACATCATGAGAAACACTGGGCTGGAAGAAGCACAAGCTGGAATCAAGATTGCTGGGAGAAATCTCAATAACCTCAGATATGCAGATGACACCACCCTTATGGCAGAAAGTGAAGAGGAACTAAAAAGCTTCTTGAAGAGAGTGAAAGAGGAGAGTGAAAAAGTTGGCTTAAAGCTCAACATTCAGAAAACGAAGATCACGGCATCTGGTCCCAACACTTCATGGACAATAGATGGGGAAACAGTGTCACACTTTATTTTTTGGGGCTCCAAAATCACTGCAGATGGTGATTGCAGCCATGAAATTAAAAGACGCTTACTCCTTGGAAGGAAAGTTATGACCAACCTAGACAGCATATTCAAAAGCAGAGACATTACTTTGCCAACAAAGGTCTGTCTAGTCAAGGCTATGGTTTTCCCAGTGGTCATGTATGGATGTGAGAGTTGGACTGTGAAGAAAGCTGAGCACCAAAGAATTGATGCTTTTGAACTGTGACATTGGAGAAGACTCTTGAGAGTCCCTTGGACTCCAAGGAGATCTACCAGTCCATTTTAAGGAGATCAGTCCTGGGTGTTCTCTGGAAGGAATGATGGTGAAACTGAAACTCCAGTACTTTGGCCACCTCATGCGAAGAGTTGACTCATTGGAAAAGACCCTGATGCTGGGAAGGATTTGGGGCAGGAGGAGAAGGGGACGACAGAGGATGAGATGGCTGGATGGCATCACTGACTCAATGGACGTGAGTTTGAGTGAACTCTCGGAGTTGGTGATGGACAGGGAGGCCTGGCATGCTGCAATTCATGGGGTCGCAAAGAGTTGGACATGACTGAGTGACTGAACTGAAGTGAATGACTATATATTACTACTTTATTTATATATTACATAATTGTGCAACTGTCACTGGCTGGCATTTCCAAGAGAAGACAGTGGATATAAATTCTTATTTTAAAACATGTCTTTGATCAACACTTGGTTTCTAGAGGCTTTACAACCTATCTAGAACAGAGCCCACCATCTTTTCCTTTCACCCTCTTATGCCTCTCCTCAGTAAAAGTCATGACCAAACACAGTCCTGGGGGAGGTAGTGGGGGGTGGATAAGAAATAGAAACAAAAAACATATAGTCCTCCAAACCAGACACCAGCAGACTTCACTGCTACCTCTTTCTCCCTCCTTTCATATCATTTTCAGTTATTTCCACCTTCTAAATACCCTGTATATCAGCTTTTTCTTCCTAAATGGCTATCCTAATTTCAGCTGTCATTTATTCCTTGGGCTGTGAGCTAAGACAGCCCTGATTAGAATGTTAGCCACACCCTAGTACAATGTGATCTTCTGGAAGTTACTTAACCTCAGTTTCTCCATCTGTAAACAGAATAATACATTTTTCAGAGTTGTTATGGAAATCGAATGAGTAATGTATATGATTTTGATACAGTCCAGCCACATAGCAAGCAGTTAATTTGTGTAAGCTATAATTATACTTTAATCTCCCTACTGCTAGTCTCAGATGTCAACTTCCAGCTCACCTCTGCATTAATCCATCCACCATAGGTTGTATAAAAGTGATTTTCTAAAACACCAATTTGACCAAATCACTGTCATTCTTAAGACAGGTTTTCCATGATTCTCCATCAACTACAAGACCAATAGAAACATTTTGCAGAACAGAAAAGGCTCTTCATGAAATAACCTGTATTTATATTTCCTATCCTGTTTCTCCCACTCCTGAACATGCCCCCTTATGCTACAGATGTACTGAAATACTTGCACCCCTTCACGTAGACCGTGTCCCTTCCATCCTCTGAGCCGTTGTCCCTGTGCACAGATAGGAACATTCTGCTCCCACCAATCCTCCAACCACTATGTTGTAGCTCAGCCTTCAACATTTAGGCAATGATTCTGATGTGAATTCTTTCCTGGTCCTCACGCTGAAAGGAGTTGATTATTCTCATCATCTGTGCTCCTAAGACCCTTTCTCTATTCCCTGGTCATAGCATTCTGCATACTGTACTGTAGTTACTTCCTCTGCCCTCATCCACAGCACCATGTACCATGATCACCCCAGGAGGCGTTCTCCCAACTAGATGGTGTGATCCCTGAGGGAAGAGCCTTAGAATCTAGAACAGCAATATCACATCTATTAAGGGCTCAAGGCAGGCTTGGAATGTTTCCTGGGTGACTATATTTGCAGTGCAAGTCAGGGAGAAACATTTTCCTAGGAAACTTCCCAACCATCCAGCTCCCTACATGTATGGAAAGTCTTTGACTTTGCATCTTGAAGCCTTTGTAATTTGCTGTCCACTGGTGGTGAGGGAAATAAGTTTTCATCTAAGCACAACTATGTGGTTAGAAGACCAGCTGTCAGGCTTCCCTGGTAGTCAAAGTGGTTGGGAGTCCACCTGCCAATGCAGGACACACAGGTTCCATCCCTGGTCCAGGAAGATCCCACCTGCTGAGAAGCAACTAAATCCATGCACCACAACTGCTGAGCCTTCATGACATAACCACTGAATCACGTGCACCCCAGAGCCCACGGTCCATGGCAATGAGAAGCCGTGCATCATGACAAAGAGTAGCCCCCACTCGCTGCAACTAGAGAAAACCCTCACACAGCAACAAAGAGCCAGTGCAGCCAAAAATAAATAAATTTTTTAAAAATATGTCTTAAAAAAAAAAAAAAGACAAGCTGTCTAGTGGAAAGAGCATGGACATGGGACTCTGAGCCCTGCACTGGACTCTGTTATGCTCATTTTCAGTTGTTTGATTTTGAGCAAGTTATATAACTTTTCTAAGTTTCAGTTTGCCCTTCTGTAAGTTAGAAATAACAACAAACCACGTAGGATTATCTTGAAGATTCAATGAAATAATTTGTGTTAAATATTTAGTACTTAGTATGAATTTAATAAATGATCAGCATGGCAGTTTTCTCATTTTTATCAGCCTCAAAATTCAATCACACACAGCCATCCGGATGGCTATTTGAAAAAACAAAACAAGACAGGAAGTAATGGTGCAGCTGCCATGGAATACCACCTGGTAATGCCTCGAAAGATTAAACATAAAATTACTCCATGCTCTAGCAACTCCACTTCCAGGTATATTCCCAAAAGAACTGAAAGTAGTGGACCTGAACAGATATTTGTACACAAATGTTCTTAGCAACATTATTCACAACAGCCAAAAGTTGGAAACAACCCAAAAGTCCATCAAAAGGTGAATGGATAAAGAATATGTTCCTATCTATACAATGTAATATTGTTCAACAAGTACTGTGTGATTCGACATACATGAGGTAACCTGAGTAGATGAATGGATAGGACAGAAAGTAGGGTGGTGATTTTCTAGGGCTGGGAGGAGTAGGGAATGGAGAGTTAGTATTTAATGGGCACAGAGTTTCAGTTCAGGAAGATGAAAAAATTCTGGAGATGGATGGTGGTGAGAGTTGCACAGCTATGTGAAGGTACTTAGTGACACTGAACTGTCCACTTAAAATGACTAAAACAATGTATTTTATGTGTGTTTCACTATGATGAGAATCCAGTCAACAAGACAATCAGATCTGCAAGAATCCTTAAACAGTTCTAGCAAAGCTGTTAAAGTGAAGCCAAGAAGACTCCATGTTCCTTTAACTCCAATCTGATTCCTTTATCCCAGAACAATCCTGCGATCTAAAAGTCTTTATTTTCCATGGCCAAGTGAGTGTGCCCTTGCGCGCGCTGACACACACATGCACACACACAGAGTGTCTGGGGCCCATGGAGACACAACCTGGAAACAGGGCTTGCCAGGATTAGGGCGCCAGGGCCAGCCCATGTGTCACTCACCCAGAAGACCGCCCTCCATGGAGAGAAAGCACCTCATAGTCCCCTCACAAAGAGGATAATAAATTCCGATTCGCCAAGGAAGCTTGGAGTCTAAATACCAGCAAGGCTCAGCCCCTGCAAGTGGGGACGAATTATCTGAAAGGTCATCCTAGAGACACTGAACAAAGGGCCTCGAGCAGCTGGGTCTCTTAATTTGAGGAAACACTGAAGCCTTTAAAGACACCAGAGACAGAGCTGGAGAAATGGGAAAGTGGAGCGGCCTTCTGAGCTCAGGGAGGATTTAATAGGAAGGGAAACACAAGCCCCACAGGAGGTCCGGGGCCCTGAAGCCACCTCTTCTCGAGGCCAGGCTGAGGGCCTCTGGAAGGAGCCGCCATCACCTGCGCTGGGCTGGGCTGGCCCTTGCTGGCACTGCATTCAAACAGAGTGGCTCTGATCTCAGCGATTAAAGCTTTAAAACCACAAGCCTCGGGAAGGGAGAGGGCTCAAGGAACAGCCTGCCATACACCCCTGTTCACTCTGTTCCAGGCTGCAGGCTGCTCACACAGCCCAGTCTGTCTCCAGAAAATTCCAGAGGCCTCTCAGGAATCCAAGGCCAGGCCTCAGCCAGCAGCCTCTCGCTTGGGCTCTGCTGTCACAACCCCACAGGCTGTAAGACGGAAAGCTCCGTGGGAGGGCCAGGTGGTCGGCAGGAAGTGGCCTGCTGGCCTGGAGTCATTCCCAGCTTCCAATAACCCTCTGTCTAGGGGGAGGAAAAAAATTTGAAGGAAGGGGAATGAAAGGGGCACCTTAACCGGAGCGAAAAACTGAGCAAATATCTTCTTCCTGCACAGAGGGCACTCGAAGGGTAGAATTGCTGAGTGCCTCAAAGAGCAAGGGCCCAGAACTGGTGTGTACTGAGCTAAGACCTGTCCAACCAGAGAGAGAAGGAGCTCACATCATGGAAGAAAGTGAAAGTCACTCAGTGGTGTCCAACTTTTTCTGACCCCATTGACTGTAGCCCTCCACTCCTCTGTCCATGGGATTTCCCAGGCAGGAATAGGGGGTAGCCTTTCCCTTCTCCAGGGGAGTCTTCCCAACCCAGGAATCGAACCCAAGTCTCCCACTTTGCGGGCAGATTCTTTACTATCTGAGCCACTGGGAAGTCCTTCACATTGTGGACCAACTGCTTAATCAAGATTTTCCTCATTGACTTTAATCCTTACAACAGCTTTGTGTAGGAGGTATCGCTGCCACCATGTTAGACAAAAGAAAATGGCAGAACCCAAATTCAAAGCTACATCCAGATGGTTCTAAGATCTTCTCCATGGTACCATGCCGCCCCCAAGTCAGGCCTTTCACCACATGAGCTACCTATGCTTTGCAAATTGATTCTAACTCATATATTTGAGACTTAGTAGCTTGCCAAGTATCACACTGCTCATGAGTTACAGAACTGGGACTGGAATTCATTTCTAACTGATTCCGAAGTGGATGTGCTTTCCTCCATGCCTCATATATCTTTAGTTAAAATAAAATAATCCCATGGCTTCTTGCCAATCAGCAAACATTTTGCTCCCTCACTCTTGAAGCCTAAGCTCTTTAAAGAGTAGCTCAGTAATTGTGCTGCCCCTGTGCCCCAGAAGTCACAATTTACTGCAGAATGAGGTGATATGAAACAAAACAGACACTTCTCCCAGGCCAAAGAGAGCCTGTCTGGATTGCACAGACCTGATGACTTTTATTGAGAAGATCTGAAGCTCATTTTGGTATAAAAAGTGGTGGAGGAAAGTGGCGTGTACACTTTAACTGATATGTGTTCCGTTTCCACTCTGACAAATCACTTTAGCTTTTTGCTTTTAGTGAGGTAAGGCCTAGTGGGCTTGGGTGATGGAGATGACCAAGCATTTCTTGAAGGAAAATTAGCTGTCACTACCCAAAGCGGTAAGAATGGGTCTCCCTTCCATGGTTCACGTGGCCCAGGAAATGCACATCTCTCTCTGCTCTTCAGATGTCAATACTGTTAAGGTCTCATAGGAAATTCATGCATATATAATCAGATACTTCTCTTATTTTCTTGGGGAAAATGCTGCCAGAAGCAGAAACATACAAATTGAGAGGAATGGAAATCATCTAGGATATTGCTTAATACTTTATAGTTTCAGTCGAAATGACAAAGACCACTTTAAAGATTACCTGTGTCTAATGGGCAGGAAACAGTTAATCCACAAAGGCTTAAAAGAAACCCCTTAAGTTTAAAAAAAAAAAAAAAATCCCAGGGCCAGGCAGCTCCCATGAGCAAAAGCCTTGAAGACATTCATGGTAAAGAAAGCTTTAAGGATGGGCTGTCTTGAGCAGTGGGAGTACTCTCCCATTGCAGACTCGTGGTTCCAACATTATGCACAGTAGACATTCTGAAAAAACAAAAATTCCTTCTGTAAATGTTTATAAATGCTAGATAAAATGTAACAAACTTTCATTTAGATGCATGGCTTGAGATCATAAGAGATCCTCAGTGGTCAGAAATGAATAAAAAACTCAAAATCAAGGTTGTAGGCATGTGTGCTGATATTGTAGTTGCCCTGAAGTGACCAGGGGCAGACATGGTTACTTACAGTAATCCTGGGTCTTTAATCTGAATGCCCATGCTGTAATAAGACACGAGGTCTTGTGCTTATGCAAGAGGGGGAGAGTCAGAACTTAGTCACTTGCAAACAACAGAATCTATGAAGAATAACCATACAATAAAAGGATAAGCTAGAAATAATGTACCTATCTCCAAAGACAGATGCCAACCTTGTCTTCCTCAAACAGTTTGCAGTTAGGAAAAGTTTGTAAACACCAACTTGTACCACATGTATATCTGAAGCTCTAATTGGTTTCATTCATATAATCCTGAAACCTCCAAGCTGGAATATTACACAAAACAGGTTCCAGACTTCAGATACTCCTGAAGCACCTATAAGAAGAAAATACCACCATTCTTATAGGCAAACATCCACAATCAAAAATGAACATGATTTCCACAGATAACGACCCTCTCCAGATGAACTCTACATCCAAGACTAAAAACATATCCAAAAACTGATCTATTGTGTCAACAGAAACACAAAGGGTAGAATTAAGCCCTAAAGAAATCAGATAATCCATTTCATTGATACTATCCTATGGACAGAGGAGGGTGCCTAGGGGGCTACTGTCCAAAGGGTCACAAAGAGTCAGACACATATGCAACCACGCACTTAAGTATGTTAAACAGCTTAAGAAGCATACAAAAGAGCTCCCTCCAAAATTAGACACTCAAAAAAAAAAAAAAAGCTACTTTTAAAAGAATTCAGTCAAACTTATAGGAATGAAAAATATAGTCATTGAAATAGAAAAAACAGGAAGCAGTCTATAAATGAAGAGCTATCTTGTGAACCAACTGATAGATCTGAGGTCAAAAACTGAAGCAACCTAACACAACAGAAAGAGAATGGATATTGGGGTCGGATAGGCTGGGCTGAATTTTGCATAAAAGAAGCCACATAAATCTAAAAAATAGCAACTAGTACTTACGAAGTGCTGATTATGTACAAGGCATATGATAAACACATTATATGTTAACTCATGAAATACATAGAAGGTAGGACTACACCAAAGCCTTTGACTGTATGGATCACAAGAAACTGTGGAAAATTCTGGAAGAGAAGGGAATACCATACCACCTGACCTGCCTCTTGAGAAACCTGTATGCAGGTCAGGAAGCAACAGTTTGAACTGGACATGGAACAACAGACTGGTCCCAAATAGGAAAACGAGTACTTCAAGGCTGTATATTGTCACCCTGATTATTTAACTTATATGCAGAATACATCATGAGAAACGCTGGGCTGGAGGAAGCACAAGCTGGAATCAAGGTTGTTGGGAGAAATATCAATAACCTCAGATATGCAGATGACACCACCCTTATGGCAGAAAGTGAAAAAGAACTAAAGAGCCTCTTAATGAAAGTGAAAGTGGAGGGTCAAAAAGTTGGCTTAAAGCTCAACATTCAGAAAATGAAGATCATGGCATCTGGTCCCATCACTTCATGGCAAATAGACAGGGAAACAATGGAAACAGTGACAGACTTTATTTTGGGGGGCTCCAAAATCATTGCAGATGGTGACTGCAGCCATGAAATTGAAAGACGCGTACTCCTTGGAAGAAATGCTGTGACCAACCTAGACAGCATATTAAAAAGCAGAGACATTACTTTGCCAACAAAGGTCCATCTAGTCAAAGCTATGGTTTTTCCAGTAGTCATGTATGGATGTGAGAGTTAGACTATAAAGAAAGCTGAGCGCTGAAAAATTGATGCTTTTGAACTGTGGTGTTGGAGAAGACTCTAAGAGTCCCTTGGACTGCAAAGAGATCCAACCAGTCCATCCTAAAGGAAATCAATCCTTAATATTCATTGGAAGGACTGATGTTGAAGCTGAAACTCTAATATTTTGGCCACCTGATGGGAAGAACTAACTCATTTGAAAAGACCCTGATGCTGGCAAAGATTGAAGGTGGGAGGAGAAGGGGGCAACAGAGGATGAGATGGTTGGATGACATCACTGACTCAATGGACATGAGTTTGAGTAAACTCCGGGAGTTGGTGACGGACAGGGAGACCTGGCGTACTGCAATCCATGGGGTCACAAAGAATTGGACATGACTGAGCGACTGAACTAAACTGATGGGGTAGGAATTATTCTCTCCATGTTTACGGGTGATAAAATGGAGACTTAGGAAGAAAACATCTTGCCCCCACATGCTGCCAATAATTCAAAGAGCTGGGATTCAAACCTAGGTCCCTCTCACTCCACAGTTCATTGTCCTAAAAAGGAAGCTTTATTGCCTGCTCTATTAGCTTCCAATTCAATTTGAATCAGCTGTGTAGGCTTCCATTGCCCACACATAGGAAAAAAAAATATTGTATTATGAACTTTCTTTCTCTTGAAGACCTAATAGAGGCTTTCAAGAACATAGTTCACAGCTCTCTCCTCACTGGTAGCTGCAGAATTTGATTTACAGCTCAAACTGTAGGCCAGGGGATTGTGGAAGACGAGGGTGAGACAGGCATCCGGTGTCAGCACAGGCAAAAGGCAAGTTCAGAAGTCCTCTAAGTCTGAAAGGCTCAGGCAGATAAACAGAGATCAGAATCTGTCAGGGACGGGTCTGAGAAGTCAGTAAAATGCTAGAGGACCGGGATGACTTTGAAAGTCAAGGCTAGCAAAAGGCTCCAAAATGTGGTAGTTCAGATGATTACCAAGATCTGTATGATCAACGTGCAATTCTGACCTGGATCAGGAATAAAACTTATCTTTTTGCTGTTGTCTTATTCTCTCCCATTTCCAACTGAGGGCTAGAAGCTGAGTCTCCAGAGGAAGCCTGAGAAGTAGCAACCACCCTTGCCTCTGACTATGCAGGAAACAGAGACCTATAAAATCAGATGCCCAGTATGCCCCAGCCCAGGCTTTATCTCC
>NW_011494755.1:3219485-3235031 GCF_000754665.1 Bison bison bison
TTATTAACACTGCACAGGTGACCTTATTACTGAAGTTTTATGCAAATACCAAAGCTCACCACGCATTTCTAGGAACAGGTATTTTAGATTCCACAGCTAGTTTCTCAGCTGTGTAAATAACTACTAAACATTTCTAAGAAATAAAAGCAAATTGCTAGAGAGCTTGCAGAAAGTGGTCACATTAGTAACATAAATGTAAGACACATGAACAAAAGTCAAAGCCAAGAAAATGTAGCTGTTCATAATTTGTTTTCTCCGACTTTTAGATAGGCTCTTGGATCATTAGCAAGGCTTGAAATGAGATAGGCTGGGGCGTGGGACTCTACTGAGTGCTTGCACCTGGACAGACCTCTCCTGGAGCAACAGACACAAAGAAACCAGGAGAGACCAAAAATAACTACAGGAATGAGCAGTTGGGGCAATTATGAACAAGATACAAAAAGGCCACAAACTGCCATTTTGGAGGTTTTGGGTGCAGGAGTAAGGACTGCTCATGATCCCTGCACATAGCACAGTCAAGGGGGTAATCAGACCACCCAAACCTTCCCACCAGCTAGGCCTTAACCCACCCACACACCCTTATCCTCCTTCCATTTAAGGAACCAGCCCCTCCCTTCCTCCAGGAGCAAGCAAGGGTACCTGTTTCTTGCTCTTGCTCCCTGGTATTGCAGCATGGGTCCCCTAATAACCTTGCCTGAATTTCCTGTCTGGCCTCATCAATTTCTATTGATTAAAGGGTCCAAGCACCTGGGTTGAAACATACTTTGCTATTTAAGAGGTGGAGTATCTGGTGTAGTTATACCTGGCAGAGAGGGAGGGGGAGATCCCGGGGCAGGTGAAGCAAGTGCTGTTTGTGCAGTTTAGTTTAGCGTACCCCAGGCTTGGGGTGCAGTTTATGGGGAATTCAGGTTCCAGCACTGGAAAAGCCCCCCAGAAAGCACAAGTACCACAAGCAGACGTCAAGGGGATGGCAAGCGGCCCAGACCTAGATTATTCATCAGCACAGGAATGACCCGAGATTAGAAATTTCTCCTGAAATGCCCGTCCGAAAGTTGTTTAAATTTCCTCGATGTGTGGAAGATGTGTGTCTAATAAACCCTAACATCTTTAAGTTTCTCATAAGACAACAAAAGTAGATGAACTTAAACCAACTTAAACCTGTTTGGCAATTAATGTTCCAGTGTTTTATCTTCTTTGAAATGACCTAGATATTAAATAAATCCCTATCATTTCATTTAATTTAGCAAAATTAAAAGTTTCAAGCAACCAAAATCCAGAGAGACTTTGATAGACATTCTCCAAGCATAATTTACTCCTAGAGTTTACCTAAAAGCTCCTTATCTCAGTTACATTTGCTTTAAAATTCCATCATGTCAAGTTATTTTCCTTGTTGATAAATGTTATAACAGAAACAATATGCACTTATTAGCTTTCAGTAACCCTAGATACAATAAATGATATCTAATACTGACAAATCTAGAGACATATCTATAGTAATCAAGCCCACAAGTTTAAACTGGCTTTAATACAGAGATTAATAAATTTATTCTGGCCAATTTCTTCTATATTTCTGAGAATTCATATAAGCACTTAATTGCCTTTAAGTCAGTAAAACAGAGTTCATTTACAAATTACTTTTTACATAAAGACTGAGCCAGAGATCTCATAGTTTTCCTGCTAGAGTTTTAAAAGGCCTCCTCTTTTTTTTATTCCTCAGCTGCAGGGACTACAGATGATCAGATAAGTTCCCGAGAGCCCAGGCAGAACAGTTACATTTTAAAGACATGGGGAGAGAGATGCTAGCTCTTCTTTTTCTCTCGCTCTTTAAAGTCTTACTAAGTAACCCAAGGCTGGAGTCTCAGGCAGTGTGGGCTGTTTGCATTTCAAGGCTTAAGTGCTCAACCTGTGCCCACAATTGCTGTAGAGACTCGCAGGAGAGACTGGATAGACAAAAATCACATAAAACATAAATCCTTTTAAATTCACCGACGGAGACTCAACATGTACCAACTACAGAAACTTAAAGTCACAAATGAGAAACAAAGAGACGGTCTTACTGTGCGGTGGTCTCCCAGGGCACTTGGTCCAGCCCAGCTCCTCTCTCAAATGGCCCTTCTGCCACCTGGAGTTGGAAACACAAAACAGAGGACTATTGCAGGGGTCCTGAAAAGATGACCCAAAGGGAGTCTCCAGGATAAAAGTGGACAGGAGCAAAAGCAGGGTACTGCTGCCAGATTCCTGCACACAGCACCGCCACGGGGATGGGCAGACCACCTAAGCCACCCTCCGCCTCACCCACCAATCAGCCCTTACCCTCACCCTATTTAAAGAACCAGCCCCACCCTCCTTGGAGAGCAGGCAAGGGCACCGGTTTCTTGTTCTTGCTTCCCTGTGCTGCAGCGCCAAGTCCCAATAAAGCCTTGCCTGAATTTCTCATCTGGCCTCTTGTCAATTTCCGTTGATTAAAGGGTCCAAGGACCCAGTCAGTAACAGAAATATTTACGATCATAATGCTAATAGGACTCTGGCTTTAAAAGTCCTTGTCTCGAGTTCTCCAATCCTCTAGAATTAATACCATTAGCTCTAATTTACAGAAAGGAAAACTGAGGCAAGAGAAGTTCATGGGAATTAGCCAAGGTCAAATAAGTCGTAAGTGACAGGCCAGACTCTGACTTCAAGGTTCTCTGATTCTAAAACCTGCACCCTTGCCAAATCTCTTGGTGCCAAAGTGGTAGCTGACTCGAAGAAAGCACTTGCAGAAAATGGTTTAAGTTAATCTTATACAGTAAAATTGATCATTGGATAAATGTAAGGAACTGGCTGAACATATGGCCAAGTTATCCATCAACGAAGTAAAGGAGAGTGTACCACCAGTTCATTGACAAGAAGATTCAGGAGGTGTTTAGTAGAAAGAATAGCATAAATAGCATAAATTAAAATACATGACATGGTCACAAAACTGAACTGTTAGGGGTTTATGCTGCATCAAACGACTCCTCGGACAGCTCACTCTGTTTTGGGTTTCCTGCTGTAAGAGGAAGATGGATGAAGTGGAGGATGTTCTCTAAAGAGCAAACAAGATGGTAAACTGTCAGAATGATGGTAGCATGTCAAATAATGGAAACCTCAACATGTTTAATTTAGAGAATCTATGATAAGAATTCAAGATATTCTCACCCACAGGCAAATGTGGAAACTCCAGGATTTTAGAAAGAAGAGAAATACCTCTGGGATACAATAATAGATTGTGACGATACCTGTTTCTGGATTTAAATTTTAATTCTACTACTAACCAGTTATATGGCCTTGAGTAAATTACCTAGCCTCTCTGTGTCTCAGTGTTCTCATCAATAAAATCAGACATATAATAGTATCATCCACATAGGACTGTTTTGAAGATTGGGTTGATAAAATAAATTTAACACAAGTCATTACCATAGCAGAGTGTAAATATCACTATTTATTATTTGCTGTTGCTACTTCTCCAATCATGAGACTCATGAACTTCCCAAGAACAGCATCAATTTCTCCAGCCAGGAGAGCAGCTTGCAGATTGCTCCCCTCTTCCTAAGTTTTGAGGGGAGCCCACATTTACCTTGGGTGAGCCTTCCATTTGTCTGAAGCACTCTAAATGCCTGTAACATTCTATCCAAACCAGCCCATAGAACAGAAATGCTTCTTAGACACAGTCCCTAGATCTGCCATCTCCTAATTACTAGCTGTGTGATCTAGCTTCTGAGAGCCTGAATTGTGTCAGCTGCAAAAATGCCTTTTTGGAATAAAGATGACTAAGAAGATGTATGTGGCCATTTCTAGCATCATGCCCAGAGCAAGACAGAAAGCTCAGGACATGTTGCTTCTTTCCACAGCTTGAGAAGAGAAGCTGTGACAATGTGATAGTTCTGGAATAAGCCCCTCGAGTCAAATAGGTCCTGAGCACCATGATGCTACAAACACAAAGAGGGATAAAGTCTAACCCCCCTCCCACAATCCTGAAAGTGCTCATGGTTTGGAAGAAGAGACAGTGGGCAAACTAACAAGACCTTAATAGCATGGCCAGGGCTAATGACCTCAGCCAAACGGTATCACAGATAGGGGTGAGAGGCTGCACTCACTGTGTGACTTGACGAGTTAAGTGAGAGGTGGGGTGGAGAGAGGGCAAGGAGAGAGCAGTCTTAAGAAACAGGAGAAAGAGAGGGCAGGAGATGGAGAGGGAGATTCAGAGTTATCCAGAGGAGTGTGTGTGTGTGTGTGTGTGTGTGTGTGTGTGTGGCGCTGAGGCCATGTTTATAACCTCAAACAAACAATGAAGAGGTAGTAATTAAATATCCATAGGAAAAGGGCAACCACCATGGAAGCCTGGTTGAAACTCCCGGGGTGTGTCCTCAGAGTTAACTGATCAGAGTACAGACAAGCTGGCCTGTCTCTGCATCTGGGTGGAATGTCACAGTTCATACAGGGACAAAGGGGCAGTTCCAGAAGTTCCTGTTCTAGAGATGCAACCAGACCTTCAGCACCCCCACAGGAACAAATCTTCTATTGAGCCCTTGGAGCCCTGCAGTTACCCATGAAGACAGCAGGAATTTCCCCAACTCTTCCCCTTTGAGGTAGAGGGTCTGGGTGGAAAACTGACAACTCACCACATTTGTTCCTCCCTTTGTTTTTTTGTTTTTCCTTGGGAATCGGCACATTTTGCATTGAGGTTTGCACAAAGCAAAACAGCTCCAGTGTCGAATGGAAATCCAGCAGGCTCTTCCCAAGATGTGCTGTTCCCTTTGTCCAGCCTGCCGACTTGGGAGAGGGGGCCTGGGACATAATGCCTGCGCCTCTTGGGAAGCACATACGGACAATGGTTTGTGTGTGAAAAGGGGAACAGATTAACCAGGACCAGGGTATCTCCCAGTTGCTTTCCTTAAAGAAAGACTCTATTGCCAGGAAGCAAAGCACACACAAAAAACAATACCTAAGCTAACAGCATTCTGGCTTTAATATACTCAGAAATAACAGAACATGGGCAAGCTACAACTTTCCAAATCCCCTCGAAAATCCTTTGCGGGAGCAGAGATGGTTTGTCAAATCTATACTCTTTGTTTAATACATTTGTTCTTTTGTTTGATCAAGGTGGGGGGAGGGAGCTGTCTAACTCATTATATTGGGGGAGCTGCATTCATTCCTTTGTGCTTCTTTTGCTCCTTCTAATCTTTATTAAAATCAAAAGAAGAACCTCTCTAATCCTTCCAATGATAATTTATTTCTCAACCTACAAAGTCAGAGTCTTCACTATTACTTTAAAAACAAATCAATGCAACGATTTTAATTAAAAGTGAAAGAGGGTGAACCGAAAAAAAAATAAATAGGCATTTGTTAGATCAACGCACAAACTTGTTTACAATTAATGGGCAACAGAGCTCCTGGTGGTAAAGAATGTCTCACTGTAGTTGGTAAATTCTCTGGACTTTCATTGGAGTCTTTAGAGGGAAAAACACATCCAGAAGTCTCCTAATGAAATGCTCTAATCCTGGGAAATTGTATGCTTCAAAATGTGCTCACCTCCCCAACTCTGCCAGCCAGCCTCCTCCTTGGCTGGAAGACTCAGTGGGTTCTATTTTAGCAGGGGTTATTCATCTCAGATAGCAGAGGAGGTTTGGTTTTCTCACAAGGAGAAAAAAAGGGCTCTGTGTTACTCAGGAGACAGGCTTTGGCCTGCCCGCTGGTGGGTGGGGCTGGTGAAGTCGACTATGATCTTCAGGAAGGCTCCGGTTTCTCCGAAGGGAGAGAAAACCACACGGAATAGGAGGTGGGTGTCCCCGCAAAGACCACTGGAAAAAAAATAGTGATTTCCTGAAGGGAAACCTCGTGGAAACGAAATGGGATTATTTCAATGTCTTCAGTGTGTATTTATTGAGAAGCTACGGAGTTCCAGCAATGGGGCTTACGGATTGCATTTCAAGGGGTGATCTTTCGATGAGTTTAGCATGGCTCAGCGGTTACCCAGCACCCACTGAGTCAGGCCCTGAGCTCAGCAAGCCGACACTGAGAGGAGTCATACAGAGTCCAAGTTCACGGTTCGGTGGAGGAGGCAAAAAATGTGATGAAAGCAGTGGCTGTCATGTATGCTAAGTGCTGTGGGGTTACACGGAGCGAGAGGAAGCCTCCTTTGGGGTTACCTCCCCCTCCAGACTGGGACAGGGAAGCCAGAGAGAAGTGAATTCCACCTGGGCTTTGAAGGCTAAGTAAGAGTTGAGCAAACAGATAAGGATGCAGAAGAGCTTCCAAGTCAGGGAGCAGTCTGTGCATGAGAGTGTGAGCAGCTCAGTGTTACTCAAGGATTGGGAGAAGGTGCAGAGGTGGAAGGACCATGAGAGATGGTGATAATGGTAGAGGGGATGACTTTTTCCTTTCTGTTGACCTCATACCCTCTTATTCATTATTCCAATGTCAGCTTAAGCTTTACCTCTGAGAAGCAATCCCTGAGTTCCTCACCCGGGTCCTAGGAACTCCCCTGCCCCATCCTGTGTCCCGTGTGGATCTTTCCCACTGACATACCCTGCTTGCACCTTCTTCTCTCAGTGCCCAGCACAGTGGTTGGAAAGTGGACTAGAGCAGGACACCAGCACAAGACAATCAGATTGCCAGGGCCAGGGAGGAATGAGAAATAAGACTTCCCAGAGCATCCAGCACTGACCTGTCACAGTCATATACTCAGGACACCAAACTTCAGTTTGACTGTAAAAACAGGCCATTTGAGAGGAAGCATGAAGAGTTAAGAAGCCTTGGCCCCATGGCTACGTGCACAAGGCATCAGGCAAAGACTTAGCAAATTAAAAATAAATAAATCACACTGTGGTTCAGTGGTAAAGAATCCACTGCCAATGCAGGAGATGTGGGTTCAATCCCTGGGTCGGGAAGAACCCTTGGAGGAGGAACTGGCAGCCCACTCCAGTATGCTTGCCTCAGAAATCCCATGGACTGAGGAGCCTGGTGGGCTACAGTTCATGGGGTCACAAAGAGTCTGATACGACTGAACAACAAGCACAACCAAGTCTGTAACTGTATGTTCTGGAGAGAAATTTGGTAATATATGTCAAGAATTATTGGAGGAGGAAATGGCAACTCACTCCAGAATTCTTTCCAGGAAAACCCCATAGACAGGGGAGCCTGGCAGACTGCAGTCCATGGGGTTGCACAGAGTCGGACGCAACCGAGTGACTGAGCGTGCACACATCAAGAATTGTGCTGATTTTTGTTTTTTAGATGAGCAATCTAAAAAAAATAAAACAAACTAGAAAATAAAACCAAAAAAAAGAAACAAATTCACAGATCTAGAGAACAAACTAGCAGTTTCCAGTGGGGAGAGGGAAAGGAAGTGGGGCAAGTAGGGATTAAGAATAAATTACTAAGTATAAAATAAACAAGCTACAGGCTATATTGTGCAACATGGAGAATGTAGCCAACATGTTATAATACCTATACATAGAATTTATTAATAACCTAAAAGTTGTGAATCAGTATGCTGTATATGTGGAAAGTTATATAATATTGCACACCAACTATGTCTCAATTTAAAAATTAATTTAAAAAAAGAATTATGAATCATTCTAAACTAGGCAGGAAGTTATCCCCCCAAAATCACTTAAAGAATAAAATGCATGGATAGAGGATACTATGCTTCACAGCATTGGCCTGAATGAGAAAAAAATGTGAAACAACCTAACTGTTCAAAAGAAGGAGGCAGGAATACTATGGAACAGTCTACAGTGATGGCCATGAAGGTTGCAAGAAGATGCCAAAATAAACATGATATAATTATAGGTGAAAGTAGCAAACATTTTAAAAGTCTGTAATGATCATGATTTGTTTTCTTTTTCCAAATCTTATTTAGTATCATTATATTTATCCCTTTTAAAAAATGTAAGTAACAGGTAATTTTCAGGACGTGGCAGTAAGTAACCTTGCAGGAGCAAAAGAGAGAATTATTATGAAAAAGCAGAAAAGCAGACCTCAATAACACTGGTCTAGAAAGCGATGCGACCTTCCCCTGCCTGCAACAATGCTGAGGCAGATCAGGGCCATCAAGCGGATGGGTATCATTTGATAGCTACTCTTTGAGCCGTTAGAAAAGAATGAGGCCAAAGGGTTCCCATTCTCTTAGAACTATTGCAGACCACCCTGCCGTATACCATCTCCTGAATGCAAGACCCACTCCATTTCCTTTGGGGCAGAAGAGGCATCACCCAGACTTCTAAGAGGCTCCCCTCAGAAATCCCTTTCTGCCCCGCCTCCTGGGCTCCCGCTGCCTCTTATTTCAGGGTACCAGGCCTGTATGCCTGTATATCTCTTGAACTTTCTCTTGGCTTTGACACCCCAGGTAACAGCACACAACATCGTCCTAGCTTCCAATTACTGGGTGTTTCTCTGTGACAGACACCACGTTAAGATTCTTATCCACATTTTCTCATTTCACTAGAACTAGGTACTATGATTCCCACTTGAAAGATGAGGAAACTGAAGCTCAGAAAAGTTTATAAGTCAGCTCAAGTTCAGAGGACAAAGAAAGTGCAAGACCAAGATTCAAACCCGGTTAGAAACTATACAAACCAAGCACACACCAACGCTCCTCCAGGCTGTGCCAGTTCAGAGAAAAGCTGACATTGAACAGCATTTTGGGAAATTCCCTTCTCTATTTTCCCTGAAAAACTCCTTGATGCTTAAGAGACATTCATATGAAATACACATTACACTGCTTAGTTGGTTCTGGAGTTGAGCAATCCACCTTTCTTTCCCTTGCCCACTCTGCACCTTTTTATACTAGGAAATATAGGTGATCCTGGCACATGTGTGACAGAGGGCACGGGAGAGGACAAGATGAAAAAGGAAAGAAATATGTGGAGATGAACTTAGTTCATGTCCAGAGACCCAAAAGGGAAAGCCCTGTGGAGATGAACTGTGAAAGCCGAGCCAACAGGGCTGTCTGTCTAGTCCCTTCTGCCCACCGTGTAGCTTCAGAAGATAATTATCATAGGTCAATCAGGTCAATAAACTTGCTGGGCACTCTGACAAGCTGGGCAGCCTCGGGTTTGCTCCCAGTGGGTGAAATCAAAAGGGCTCTCTGGCTGCTCAGAAAAGATAATCAGCTGGGAAAACTGGTCTGCTGAGAAACCCAGCAGCTGCCCCACTTGGGGATCTAAGCCACTAGGATCACTGGCTGAAGGCTGCTGGCTGGTCCAATGATCTAACCCACTGTGATCAGTCTGCTCTAGTCCCTGAATCTCAAACCTAGAACTGGGTTTCTATTCTAAAGCCCTGGCAATTAGAACATGTCTGATCGTATTTGTTATAACAGAAGACACAGTAGAGGATGGTTAACAAAGTTAAGTGTTATAGTTACAAAAATTCCAGTGCCTTTTGGAATGGTTACATAGGGGTCTTTTTCCAAGGTAAGTTGTGTGTATGGGTGGGTGGTATTTTCATCTACCAGCTTCCCAGGTGGTACTGGTGGTAAAGACCTACCTGCCAATGCAGGAGACATAAGAAATGCAGGTTTGATCCCTGGGTCAAGAAGATCCCCTGGAGGAGGATATGGCAACCCACCCCAGTATTCTTGCCTGGACAACTCTATGGACAGAGGAGGCTTGCAGGCTGCAGGCCATTCCGTCACACAGAGTGGGACACGACTGAAGCAACTTAGCATGCACGCACCCATGAAATGTAGAGGCAAGAGCCCAGGACTTGAAGTGAGGACAGGAATTTAACCCCCTGGTGGCCGCTGAGCAGCTCTGTGACCATGGGCAAGGAACTTAACCCCTGTGCGTGCGGCACACCTGTGCAATGGGAATAATTATCGCAAGCTCTTGAGGTGAGGGGTGGGGGAGAGTCATAAGAATAGATTAACGAAAGCACGTGAAAGCAGCCAGCACCAGTGCACTCAGTCAATATTCGTTCCTCTTTCCTTTCATTATTATCACGATCGTCATCATCACAGCCTCACCTTTTTTTCATCGTTGTCACTAACAATAGCATCCACCAGGGCCCTGACTTTCAAGGCAACCATAAAAACACCCCAACTGCTGCTCAATTACTGGCAACAAGGAACTTGGTGAGTAAGTTATTTTGGGAAGTCAGGTCTTGTCAGCATGCGCCGAGCTTCTCGTAGACCTCTCTGTCAGTCATTCTCAAGCCCCTCAGATACCCAGAACCACTCTGTCTACTGAAAAGAACTGAACTATTAATGTCCCTCTTAGAAGAAGAAGAAGAAGAAAGGGGAACCAGCTCCTGTGAATGTGGGTCAGGAATCACCAGGGTGGTAATGACTTGGTCTGTTCTGTGTTCTCCGGCCCTCCTTGGTTCTTCCATAAAAGCGCTCTGTCAGGAGCTCTGCTGGGCCATGGCGTGATCGCCCTTTTGTTCTACAAATTCCTGGATATGACTCACAGAGGCGTTTAAGCACGTCTCTCTTCATGTTCCTAGGAATTTTCCTGACAAGAGCAGTCCCTGTCCTGAGGCAATCATATTTCTCCTTGACTCCTTTCCAGTATCAGCTTGTTGTCCGACACCCCTGCGTAGCCAATTTCATAACGCTGGTGAGGCTGGCTGCGTTTTCCTCAGATGCAAGCCTGGCTGCCCAGGGCTGAGGCAGGATCAGGACCACAGTGAATCATTTATCCTCCATGCCTTCATCATCAGCTCTCAGTGAGGCAGAGGCCTCGGAATTATCACCTCCATCCAGTGGAAACCAGTGCAACTATTTGGGGGCTGTTATATGTAGAAAGAGAATAAGGAGTGTTCTTTCCTGTGTCTCTGGAATTCTATTTCTGACAGTTTATCCTAAGGGAATAATCTGGAAGAATTTGGTCATGGAACCTGGTGGTTTATCTAGTGTTCACTATGTGCCAACACTGTTCTAATTGTTGCCTGTATATTGACTTATTTAACCACCATCAGAACTCCATGAGGACAGATTAATAATATCTTCATTTTGCAGATGAGGAAATCAAGGAACAGAGAGGTAATTGTGTTTATGTACATATGCCGAGTGTGTAAGGGCTTCCCTGGTAGCTCAGATGGTAAAGAATCTGCCTGCAATGTAGGAAACCTGGGTTCAATCACTGGGCCAATAAGATGCCCTGGAGAAGGGACTGGCTACCCACTCCAGTATTCTTGCCTAGAGAAGTCCATGGACAGAGGAGCCTGGCAGGCAACTGTCCATGGGGTCTCAAAGAGTCAGACAGGACTGAGGGACTAACATTTTTACTTTCAAGTGTGTAAAAGCTGAACTATGAGCCCAGACAGTGTAATTACACACACCCTCCTCCTGACTTCTATACTAATGCCTCCTCAATGTGAAAAGCTTGTTAATAAAAGAAAGAGGAGGAAGAAGAGCAATACATGGAAAAGGAAAAAAAAAGAAGGCAGAAGAAGCTTTAAAAAAAAATGCATTGTCCTTTATGATAGTGAACATCAGGCCCATGGTCATTCTGGCAGGGATTCTGGCAGCCAAGGTGCCTCAAGCATGATCCAGGGGAGGGCTGTGGGCTCCAGGGTCAGCAGATTCCTTACCTTCTAGGGAAAAGCACAGTACTGAAGGTGAAGTCACTCAGTTATATCCGACTCCTTGCAACCCCGTGGACTATAGCCCACCAGGCTCCTACGTCCATGGGATTCTCCAGGCAAGAACACTGGAGTGGGTTGCCATTTCCTTCTCCAGGGGATCTTCCCAACCCAGGGATCAAACCCGGGCCTCCCGCATTGTGGGCAGATGCTTTAACCGCTGAGCTACCTTCTAGGGAAAAGCACAGTACTACTGTGGGGCAAATCAGCAGTAAAGAATCTGCCTGCAATGCCAGAGGCGTATGCAGGAGAGGCAGGTTCAATCCCTGGGTCAGAAAGATCCCCGGGAGAAGGAAATGGCAATCCACTCCTATATTTTTGCCTGGAGAATCCCATAGGCGGAGGAGCCTGGCAGGCTACAGTCCATGGGATTGCAAAGAGTCAGACACGACTGAGCAACTAAACAACAGCAACAAACAGTGGATCACAAGTTTACAAAATTGGTATGAAATTAATAAGGGGACTTTCCTGGTGTTGAGGGGTTAAGGATCCACCTGACACTGCAAGGGACACAGGCTTGATCCCTAATCCAGGAAGATCCCACATGCCACAGAGCAACTAAGCCTGAGAGCCACAACTGCTGAGCCACATGCTGCAGCTACTGAAACCCACGTGCCTACAGCCCAGGCAACACAACAAAGAGCAGCCCCTGCCTGCTGCAACTAGAGAAAGTCTGAGCGCAGCAACAAAGATGCAGCACAGCCAAAAATTTATATATATTTAAAATTAGTAGGCTCTTATATTCCTCAGTTCAGTTCAGTTCAGTCACTCAGTCGTGTCTGACTCTTTGTAACCCCATGAATCGCAGCACACCAGGCCTCCCTGTCCATCACCAACTCCGAGAGTTCACCCAGACTCACGACCATCGAGTCACTGATGCCATCCAGCCATCTCATCCTGTCGTCCCCTTCTCCTCCTGCCCCCAATCCCTCCCAGCATCAGAGTCTTTTCCAATGAGTCAACTCTTCGCATGAGGTGGCCAAAGTACTGGAGTTTCAGCTTTAGCATCATTCCTTCCAAAGAAATCCCAGGGCTGATCTCCTTCAGAATGGACTGGTTGGATCTCCTTGCAGTCCCAGGGACTCTCAAGAGTCTTCTCCAACACCACAGGTCAAAAGCATCAGTTCTTCCTAGAAGTCAATAAATAGAGGGAAGGTAAAATTTCTGGTGTTCTCAGATGAGTTACCTACCACATGGACTTTTAAAAATTTGTGTTAGTTCATTAAAAAAAATTTTTTTAACTAAAATGATGTCATTTTACCCTCTAGTCACCTAGATTCTATCTTCTAGAAAGACATCAGGGACATTTATCCTGTAAAAAAAAAATGCTTCAGAATAGTTGACCAAGGAATTCTTTTCCTAAAAATTCCCTACAGTGAATTAATTGAAGAAAAGCAACCAATTTTACCAAGAAATATTAATCCAGTGTTATGTATAATGACAAATATTAGAAACAACTCTAATATCCATGAGAGAAATAGTTAAGTATCTTAAGTTATATCTCCTCCATGGAATAATATGCACCAATAGAAGAGATAATGTCAAAGATAATGTAGTAAATTAGGAAAATACTTACCATTTAATGAAGTGCTGAAAATCAAACACAAAAATTATATATAAATTATCATTACCCTCAAGTGAAAGGCATTCTTGCATATGGACAGAGGCTAGACAGGCGTACAAAAATTGTCAGGTTTTATGAGGGGATAAGGGATAGTTTTATTTTCACATGCTCCTTTCTACACTAAATATTAATCATTCAACGATAAAAAGACAAGGCTTTATAATGGTAGCAGCACAAAAGGAAATCTGATACAGGCAGAAGATACAGGCTTTCCCCGCTATCTGAAATTCAGGTGTTCCTATGAAACCATTTGTAAGCTGAAATGGCGTAAAGCAAAGAAACAATTACCTTGGGACGTATCTTGCTCACAGATGCACTAAATAAATCCCGATGAAGCACAGATGTTGACACAGTTCAAAGCTACGGTGGATGGATGCTGAGATGTTGAGTGTAGCTCCCAGGAAAAGCACTTGGCAGCACCACCCTTACCGCTGGGCCATGTGCTGCCTCTGTAGAGGCTCACTGCAAAGCAAACACTGCAACTTCCAACTTTGGCCCTTTTTCATGAAAGCAAAAACCTTTGGATTTCCTTTGGTTAATGGTACTAATGTACTAGTACTAGGTACTAATGTAAGTCATCAGTAAAAGTGAAGTGGTGTAAACTTTTGTAAAGCAAGGAATATCTGTAGGTGTTAATAATAGGCTTTTGCCCATCAGATGTGAGATCCTAGTGGTGAACTTTGACCGTGCAGTTGGGGAAATCTAGAGATAAGACACAGAGAGTCAGGGCAAAGGGGCTGTCACTGATGACGTGAAAATTTAGGGCTTGAACATCAAATAGAGAACAGTAGAGGAGAACTTCAGAGATGTTATGTGAGAGGTGCCAGTGGCACAATATCCAGCAGAAAGCTAGAATACGAGTTTGGAGCTAGGATAACACCTGATCCTGTTCCCCAACGGCCTATACTGTATGCATGGAGGATGTTTTTGTGGCCATATTGAAATCTGAGTCTATGGTGGTTCTTAGTATATAGAATAAGGAACTTGGACCTCAATACAACTTGTCAAGGCAGACCTTTGTGATTGCCAGTGGTGGAGCTCTGTATTAGTTATCTCCCAGAAAAGGAAATGGCAACCCACTCTAGTATTCTTGCCTAGAGAATCCCATGGAGAGAGGAGCCTGGCGGGCTACTGTCCATGGGTCGCAAAGAGTCAGACACAACTGAAGTGACTTAGCACATTAGTTATCTATTGTGACATAATATATTGCCCCAAAACTTTGCAGCGTAAAGCAACAGTTATTATCTCACAAGTTTCTGTGCACAAGGAATCCAGGTTCAGCTTATCCAGATGTCTTTGCCTCACAAGCTCCAAAATGTTACAATCAGGGTATCTGCTGAAGCTGCCATCATCTCATGACTCATCTCAGGAAGGATCCATTTCCAAGCTCACTTGTATGGAAGTTGGCAGATTTAGGTCCTCCTTGGCTGTTCGCTTTTTTTTTTTTTTTGCATTTCTTTCCCATGGGAAAGAAATGCAAAAAAGCAAAATGGCTGTCTCGGGAGGCCTTACAAATAGCTGTGAAAAGAAGAGAAGTGAAAAGCAAAGGAGATAAGTAAAAATACAAGCATCTGAACGTAGAGTTCCAAAGAATAGCAAGGAGAGATAAGAAAGCCTTCCTCGCAATCAGTGCAAAGAAATAGAGGAAAACAACAGAATGGGAAAGACTAGAGATCTCTTCAAGAAAATTAGAGATACCAAGGGAACATTTCATGCAAAGACGGGCTCGATAAAGGACAGAAATGGTAGGGACCTAACAGAAGCAGAAGATATTAAGAAGAGGTGGCAAGAATACACAGAAGAACTGTACAAAAAAGATCTTCATGACCCAGATAATCACGATGGTGTGATCACTCACCTAGAGCCAGACATCCTGGAATGTGAAGTCAAGTGGGCCTTAGAAAGCATCACTACAAACAAAGCTAGTGGAAATGATGGAATTCCAGTTGAGCTATTTCAAATCCTGAAAGATGACGCTGTGCAAGTACTGCACTCAATATGCCAGCAAATTTGGAAAACTCAACAGTGGCCACAGGACTGGAAAAGGTCAGTTTTCATTCCAATCCCAAAAAAAGACAATGCCAAAGAATGCTCAAACTACTGCACAATTGCACTCATCTCACACGCTAGTAATGCTCAAAATTCTCCCAGCCAGGCTTTAGCAATACATGAACCATGAACTTCCAGATGTTCAAGGTGGTTTTAGAAAAGGCAGAGGAACGAGAGATCAAATTGCCAACATCTGCTGGATCATGGAAAAAGCAAGAGAGTTCCAGAAAAACATCTATTTCTGCTTGATTGACTATGCCAAAGCC
>NW_011494755.1:3235359-3270642 GCF_000754665.1 Bison bison bison
AGATCAGTCTTGGTGTTCATTGGAAGGACTGATGCTAAAGCTGAAACTCCAATACTTTGGCCACCTTATGCGAAGAGTTGACTCATTGGAAAAGACTCTGATGCTGGGAGGGATTGAGGGCAAGAGGAGAAGGGGACGACAGAGGATGAGATGGCTGGATGGCATCACCAACTCGATGGACATGAGTTTGAGTGAACTCTGGGAGTTGGTGATGGGCAAGGAGGCCTGGCGTGCTGCGATTCATGGGGTTGCAAAGAGTCAGACACGACTGAGCAACTGAACTGAACTGAACTGAACTGGCTATTCGCTGGAGACATTAGTTGCCTGCCACTTGGTCTTCTCTTTTGAGTGGCTCACAACATAGCAGCTGGTTTCTGACAAGAGAGAATGACCCAACAGAGAACAGTCTTCTTATAATTTAATCTCAGAAAAGGCATCATACTACTTCTACTCTATTTGTTAGAAGTAAAACAAGTCTAATCCACAACCAAGGAGAGGGAATGACCCACCAGAAGTGGGGATCACTGGATGCCATCTTGGAGGCTTGGTTCCCTCTTGGAGGCTGCCTACCACAGAGACAAACTGAAGTGGTACCACACTGTTACCAGCATCACCATCACCATCATTTTTGCCATGCACACTCACTTACTGTTAGGAAAAATGCACATTTACTGTTAGGAAAAATATGGAGTTGGCTTTTGCAGAACCTTGGCGGCACAGATGGTAAAGAATCCACCTGCAATACAGGATCCCAGGTTCAGTCCTTGGATGGGGAAGATCCCCTGGAGAATGGAATGGCTACCTACTTACTTTGCAGAACCTTAAAAAGTCAGACCCTGAAGTTCTCTTCAAAGTATTCCAGTTCAAAAACTCAGGGCTGTGTGGTCTATCTCCATTCTGCCCTCTCACACCCATGTCACCATAACTAGTCATCCCCCTCCTGCCACATTTCCATAGTAGACCTCACTCATTGCTCAAGCACACCCTCCCACTCAAGCATCTGCCCTCAGAAGCCTTCTCACCACCGCCCTTCAGTAACATATGCTCTGTCAGGAAAATGTACTTTCTGTTACCGATCCAGTCCAATCCTCTCATTTTACAAAGGGAAAACTGAAGCTCAGAGAGGTGAAGTTTTAATTATGATCTGATGCCAATGTCTATTCTCTTACCATCACTCACGCTCCACTATTCAACTCCACTCCGGCAAGTTATTTTCCCATGCAGTATAGCTTTCCAGTTTTAGTATTGGAGGGGTTGTATATAGTGAGAGTGTTTTCATAGACCCCAGTCATATCCTACTGATCAGAAACAAAACAATAAGTCTAAACCACACTCACACACATTTGTGTATATTTATAGGTATATGTGCTTTTCTTTTCCTCTTCCCATTTCCGCCCAACCCAGTCACCCCACATCAATGTGGATGTTAACAAACGTTCTCAGCATCCCAGCGGGGAATGGACAGAGGGCCCAGGAAGTGTCTAACATTTAAAGCACACAAGGAGCTAGACTGAAACTACTTACTATCTATACACCCCCTCACATAGGACAGGGCCTGGCGTATGATGTGCCGTTAACATCCGAGGTCTGAATGCCTGGAAGAAGGCTGAAATGAATAGTCATTCAGGCACCATTTCATTCTTTTTGCCATATATCTGTGTTATATACATTCAATAGTTCTCATTAAATTGATTCACTTTTTAAACTTAAATTATTTTTTAAATAGAAAGTGTAATTTGCTATCAGAAATGTAAAAGGAGTTCCTCCTAAGTCATATATAAATAAATTCACAGCATCCACAGACCACCTAGAAATCATCTTGCAGACCAGTAGCAGCGAGTGCCCTGCAATCAAGAAATGAATGTGAAACCCCATAGGATGTGTCTCGTTTGGGACCTCATAGACAGCTCAAGAGGCCCTTTTGAGAGCCAGGGGCAATGCCTGCCAGGAGGAGCCTTGAAAGAGTAATTGGTCTCTCGAACCCTAGGGAGAGATTATTGTAAAGTCTGTGAAATATAAGTGGGATTGAAAGAGGCGTGGTCAAGAAGGCGGCAGATGAGAATCCATTAAAATATTCTTTGGGGAGGCTGTTCTCAATCGCTGCCAGCTTGCTAGTCACTTTGACTTGTTCACTCATTCATCCAACACATTCTCAGTTACTATCCTTGTCCGCTCCTGAGCTAGATTCCGTGAAGACCAAAAAGAATAGACTGAGTTCTTCCCTGTTAAGAATTCACAGTCTGGCAGGTTAGTGAGACAAGCAAAACACAAACGAAACCTCTCTCCACGCTGATAAATGGTAGGGTCAAGCATATGATGCTCAGGAACCTGAAGAAGGAAATGACTAAGAAAGGCCTCACAGGATATTCAGAAGAGGCAACCCTTGCTACCTTTTACAAAGAGCAGGTATATAAGGATGCTCAGTGCAGAAATGGCGTGAGCAAAGGCCCAGAGAGGTGAAACACAGTGAATACGACTTATGTGGCTGAAGCATGCAAAGCCACGGGCGACAGCAGTGGGTCTATGAAAGGCAGTGGAAGGGGAGGAAGTGAATGATGAAAGCATGGGCTGTGAAGGGCTGGGGAGCAGGTTACAGAGACTGGAATTTACCCTGAGGGCAAAGGGGGCCCTGCAAGGATTTTAAGCAGATGGATGAAACAGGCAGTTTTATATTTTAGAAAAGTCACTCTGGTGTGAATAACATACACAGGAGAAACACACGCAGTTTTCTCATCTGTGCACTGGTTTCCGTCAGTTACTTCAGAAGACTGGCAGAATTGAATTAACACCTGGGTGAGGCACTTTGATCTCACAAGAGAAAGGCCAAACACTTCTACTAATTAAAGTATCATCACCCCAGCAGTCCCATTCTCTTCTCTCTCCCCCAGCTCACCCACTGGAGCCAACTGCCCTGAGAAAGAATACGTCAAAAGAATTCAGAAGCATGTAACTCAGATGGACAAACTGCGTTGTGGTTTAAAACTAATCACAACTGATTTGGAGCCAAAAAAAAATGAGAATGCCATACACAGAGTAATTAACTCATCTAACAAAACTTGAAGAAAATAATTGGTCAAAGGAGTCAGTCTCAGCTTGGTCACTTACTCTATGGATTTGAGCAGCTTTCAGTCTTTCTAGGCTTCATTTTTTTCAGCTATAAAATGCAGTGATGGGTTCTGAAGATCCCTAAGACTCTCCTAACTTTGATGTTCTGTGGTTTTAAGATACTGTATACTTTTCAATGGCAGGAATTCTACAAATATCTGGACTAAGAGCATTCTGATTTCAGGGATAAAGAAGTGCAAAGGACCTGGGGAAGTAATGAGTTTATTGTGTTAAAAGAAAGCCAGTGTAGATACGGGACTATTGATCCATGGAAACAGTGGTGAAAAATAAGTTCAGAAAGGTAAGCAGTGGCTAGATCAAGTAATGATGAGAAGGTCGTTAAGTAGTCTGAATTTATTCTCAGTAAAATGAAAAGTAATTGAAGTAGTTTTAGGAGGACAGAACACAATTGATTTTATACAAGAACATTGACTGCTGGGGAGAGAACAGACCTGGGCGGAGGGTGGAGAGAAGAGGAGACTCAATGAGATCAATTTGTAGGCTTTTGAAGTCCAAGCAAGAGATAATAGTAGCTTAGGCTAGACATGTAGGCGGCATTGAAGGGAAGTGATAATATTAAGGTAAAGTCAGCAAAATCTGCTAATGTTTTGGATGTAGGATATGAGAAGAAAAGAGAAATCAAGGATGATTTCTAAGTTTTGATAAATAACAGAAGGATCAGAGTATTTCAAGGGGGAAAGAAAGAATCAAGAGTTTTGTTTTGGTCAGGGTATGCAGGACAAGATTGTCTTAGACACTCTATTCAGTGGATAATTTGATATCTCAGACCTCACAGGAAAGGTTAAGACAAGAGATCGAAATTTTGGATTTATAAGACTGCAAGAGATTTTTCTGAAGTAAATTCAGGTGGAGAAGAGGAAATAGAGCCGCAGACCAAACTTTTGGGTTAGAGATTACAGCAAAGGCCAACAAAACGTACTAAGGGGTGACCAGTGAAGGAAAAGACAATCTGGAAGATGCTACCCCAGAAACCAAGAGAGCAGAGCGTTTGAAGAAGGAAGAAGCAAACGGCTTTGTCAGAGCTACTACACATTTAAAAGTAGTGCTGAGAATCCATCATTGAATTTGACAACATGTCGCTCTTTGGTGACATTGACATGTGGTTTTTCAAAATAGCTTTTGAAGGACTGGGGACCAAAGGCTGATTAGCACAGGTTAAAAAGAGAATGAGAGGTGAGGAAGTAGAGAGAGCAAGTGTGGACAGACAGTTCTTCTCAGGAGTTTTGCTTTAGGAGAGAGTGGAAATCACGTGGTGAGAGCCGGGAGGGAATGTTGGTTGAGAGCGAGTTTTGTTTTCCTAAGATGGCTGATAGTGGAGCATGTTTGACTGCTGATGGCAATGGTCAGTAGTGAGAGGGGAACACTGTCATGAGGACAAAGGGAAGACCACTGAGAGAACAAGGTCCTAGGAGAGGAAAGGGATGGAGGCCAGTGAAGTGGGGGTGTTGCTCTTGGTAGGAGTGTGAACAATTCTTATAAGTAAATACATAAACAGGAGGAAAGAAGAGTCTATATGTTAAGATGCAAATAGATTGGTAAACTTGGTCACAAGAATGGGTATATTCACCTTCAGACTGTGCCTGCTTCTTTGAAATAAGAAGCAAAGTCTTCAGTCGAAAGTAAAGAGAAGGAGGCAAGAGTAGGAGATGTGAGGAATGAGGAGACTTGAGACCAGAGTTGTCTCGAATAAATGAGAGAGTGATGGACTAAACCTGGCGAGACAGCCAGGCAAAGTGACACTGGAGGTAAGAGCAGTCAGCACAGGCGAGGGTTTTTCTCCAGCCCACCGTCAGTGACTCCGGTGTAAGAACAAAGCAGGCACGGTGGGACTTGAGGGCTGTGTTGTGCTGGTTGGGGATTATGGAAGGCGTGAGGGTCTAGGAAGGTTCAGTTTGCAAGAAAATGGTTAGAGCTGCAGATTCTGGAATCTAAGCTGAATGCAGAATCAAAGGAAAGCACCCAGGAGATGGGGAATCTGGGAGAGAATGGGGGCACAGGGTCCATGTGTGATCAGATAACGTTTGGAGTTGGGATTAGGAGGGTTCCACCACTTTCCACTTTGGCAAACGAGGGACAGTTTCTTAGTTTCTCACTGTCATTTTCTTCATTTTTGAAACAAATGAGGTAATATCTCATAGGGTTGATGCCATACAGATTTGCTGTTAAACAGTTCATATTTTCAATGAGATATAGCTCGGGTACATGATCATTTGCTCAAAATTTTAAGGTTTCACCCTTTCTATAGCCAAGTTTTATTGGTAATATATATTCACTTTTATTACTTTAACTGTACCTATACAATGCCAAATATCTTTATGAAAAGGGGAAATTCAGGCTATAACTAGAGGGTTCCCATACTCATTTTAGAAGAGATCTGGGTTACGCCAATACTTACAAATTTATCAAAACATCTATAATTGTAAAAACATACCCTAGATCGTTATGCATTCCTGTCTTTGTCTCTGAGACTGTGGAGGGGTGGAAGAGCTGGAAATAGGTGGTGAAGTCATGCCCCCTCAATTTTAGGTATATTTACAGAAAACAATCCTTTTTGTGTTTGAAATATAAATCTCAAACAGCATGCTCTCCCTGAGTTGCCTGGGATGTCAATGAGTTAAACTACACTTCCTGATACAAGTTCTAAGCTTCATAGAGTAATGGCAACACAATAATGCAGATCAAAGAGTAATCAGTACCAATGCTGATACTAAATGTCAGTTTAGTTCAGTTCAGTTCACTAGCTTAGTCATGTTGGACTCTTTGCAACCCCATGGACTGCAGCAACTCCCAGAGTTTACTTAAACTCAAGTGCATTGAGTTGGTGATGCCATCCAACCATCTCATCCTCTGTTGATACTAAATGTATTACTCCCCAAATCCCACCCCTCCCTGGAAGCTTATAGCCTCACTCAACTCAGCTCCTGGGCTAGAAAATCAAGAGACATTGAAGTTTCATCTTTCCTCTCTCTCATCTTCCGCCTGATTGATTGTCAATTCCAGTTACCATTTCTAGCTTCTAAACAGCCATTATTCCTGCCCACTCCATCCCCATGGCCACTACTTCAGCTCCTCCTCATCTCTTGACTGTCTTATACATCGACTTTCACTTATTTTCCTCCAATTTCTCTTCCTTCTGAGAAAACTAAAATGGTATTTGGTCTTAATCATTTTGTGTCACTGAACCTTTGAGAATAAAGCTATGGACACTCTCTTTAGCAAACAAATTCTTATGGACATAAGACACAACTTTCAGTTTAAAGTCTAGGGTACTCATCTCATCACATCTATGAACCTCTTGGTGTCACCAAGTGACAAACTTTAGCATCATTACTGGCCCAAACTGAGTTTTAGAAATTGCAACACGTACAGCATTTCCCTCCTAAATAACTCCACATGTGAGGATGTTGCCCAAGTCAAAACTCCTCATTCAAATCTTGCCCCCGATTTTCTTGCCATATCCAATTGCACCTATAATTCAAACATACCAAATAGAAAATCTTGCCCCATTTCCCATATTTCTGTATTCTTGGTGCCTAAGATGGCACCCAGTAGTCATGTATAGATGTGAGAGCTGGACCATAAAAAAGGCTGAGCACCAGAGAATTAATGCTTTTGAATTGTGGTCCTGGAGTCTCTTGGAGCAAGGAGATCAAATCAGTCAATCCTGAAGGAAATTAATCCTGAATTGGAAGGATGATACTGAAGCTGAAGCTCTAATACTTTGGCCACCTGATGCGAAAAATTGACTCATTGGAAAAGATCCTGATGCTGGGAAAGACTAAGGGCAAGAAGAGAAGGGGGAAACAGAGGATGAGATGGTTGGATGGCATCATCAACACAATGGACATGAATTTGAGCAAACTCTAGGAGATGGTGAAGGACAGTGAAGTCTGGTGTGCGGTAGTCCCGGAGTCACAGAGAGTCGGACACGACTTAGCAACTAAAAGCAACAAGGTGGTACCTGATGCTGAAAATATTTAATAAAAAGGAAAGAAGAATGGGTTTCTTTTGTGATCTTGTTTTCCAGAAATATATTCAGAAGGCAGCATTCCCAAGAAGAACATGGGAGATGGCAAACATCTTTGGCAAATACTAATAACAACTTTACAAATCCTACTAATCTTCTCCTCAGCCTGGCTCACTAGATCAATATTGGAATCTATTATTTTAGTGCATTTCCACCTCTCTTCTCCAGTTCCTATCCCCCACCCCCTGCCCACAGGGACTCTATAGTTCACTGGATTTTTTTCTCTTTTAGTTTATTAAAGTCATACCACTGATTTCTCATTCTAAAATGCCCTTACAACAAAGTGAGTGAGAAAGTCCAAGATGGGAATCTTGGTTTTGTTAGTGATTAGTTGTATAATGTAAGGAAAGTTACTTAATCCCTATGAGCCTGACTGTCCTTCGCTAAAAATAAATATAAAATTTGTATCTAGATAATTAAATTATTATTTTTAAGTGGCTTGTCACATTACCCATGGTTAGTGCCTGATAAATGTTAGCTCTTTTATCCTCAAACTGCATTCCAGTGACTAGACATCTTATGGACCCTTAGGGAGAAAACACATGTTCGTTGAGCATTTACTATGTGCTAAGCTATTTAAAACCCATAGGCTCATTTAATCTTCAGAGCAACTCCAAATTAGTTTATTAGTAATCCCTTTGAAACACGACTCTCCTGAGGCCCATGGAATTTATGTCTTGTGCCTAAATTACAGAGAGAGTGCTGGGACAACCAGTGTCCCTTTGCTAGAATCTGAGCTCCACAGAGGCAATGGGCTGGCCTTGCTCAGTCTCCATACTGATTAGGAGCAAACTCCAGCATGAGGGCTTCTGTAACAAATACCACTTCTCTGTTGCTCCTCCCACTGCCAAGGTGGTATGCAAATGACTGCTCAAACCAGGATTAGAGACTAAATGTGCATATGTGCCATGCTCAGTTGCTTCAGTCATGTTTGACTCTGTGTGACCCCATAGACTGTAGCCTGCCACGCTCTTCTGTCCATGGGATTCTCCAGGCAAGAATACTGGAGTAGGTTGCCATCCCTTCTCCAAATGTGCTTGTATAGCCCACAAAAGCCTAAACAAAAGTACATTATGAAGGCCCATCTCTCTTTGGTACTCTGTAATTTTTCAGTTTCAAATAATCAATATGGAAATGTTTCTAGAAAAGTAGTAAATATTCCATTGAGTCCTAAAGATTTAGCTTTAATTAAATAGACTTATGGGGTTATACAGGACCTTAGCATTCTATCCAGAATCTTCTGAAATGATTAAGGGTCAAATACTTGGGAAGCCTTGATTTTATAGAAGATTTTATCTCTTTGAAGATAATGGACTAACACAAGGAGATGATGCTGTGGAAAAACTTCTCACCAGAAAACAAGAATTGGTTGATAAAGTTGGGATTATCAGAACTCTCAAAGGATGATTTCATCTCTTATAACATCAGGGTTAGACATCAATGACAGACTTTATTTTCTTGGTCTCCAAAATCACTTCACATGGTGACTGTAGCCATGAAATTAAAAGACACTTGCTCCTTGGAAGAAAAGCTATGACAAACATGGACAGTGTACTGAAAAGCAGAGACATTGCTTTGCTGACAAAAGTCCATGTAGTCAAAGCTATGGTTTTTCCAGTAGTCATGTATGGGTGTGAGAACTGAACCATAAAGGAAGGCTGAGTGCCGAAGAATTGATACTTTTGAATTGAGGTGCTGGAGAAGACTCTTGAGAGTCCCTTGGACAGCAAGGACATCAAACCAGTCAATCCTAAAGAAAATCAATCCTGTATAGTCTTTGGAAGAACTGATGCTGAAGCTGAAACTTCAATACTTTGTCCTCCTGATGCAAAGAGCTGACTTATTGGAAAAGACCCTGATGCTGGCAAAGATTGATGGTAGGAGAAGAAGCGGGCAATAGAGGTTGAGATGTTTGGATGGCATCACTGATTCAATGGATGTGGTTTGAGAAACCTCCGGGACATACTGAAGGACAGGGAAGCTGGAGTACTGCAGTCCATGGAGTTGCAAAGAGTCAGACACAACTTGGCGACTGAACAACAACCCATCAGAGAAGACAGTTCTGTTTAGTTCAGTCACTCAGTCGTGTCCGACTCTTTGTGACCCCATGGACTGCAGCACACCAGGCTTCCCTGTCCATCACCAACTCCTGGATCTTACTCAAACTCATGTCTGTCAAGTTGGTGATGCCATCCAACCATCTCATCCTCTGTCGAAATGACATCCTCTGAAATGACATCCTCTGTCATTTCTTGTCAGCGAAGACAAGGCAGACCTCAAACACTCAGAACATAGGTCTGGAAAGAAAGAGGCTATGGGAAGCCTAGGGCAAATTCAAACACGTTGTGAGTTTGTAATGATCAACAGTTCCAAGGTAGATCATGAAGGGGATAAAGCTATGGAGAAGAGTGAGGGTTCATGGGAAGGTGTCAGAAGTGCTCAGCTTTAAAGGCCATGAAGGTAGGATGGAAGGACGTGGAACCAAAGGATCAAGTAGGAGACTGCTAGAGAGCTGCTTTGAGACTCAACAGAGCACAGATCTAAGAGGCTCACTCTTGCCTGGTTTTATTTCTTCATCCCATTGTTTAGCAACACTGACTGAGCTTTCGGCCTTGCCAATAACTGAACAAAAAACTCTCCCTCAAGTTTGAGCTTGAGTATTCGGTGCCCAGTGCTTTCTGATTCCTTTGGATCGAGCCCATGCATATCGTCTTCATTTCTGCGTCGTGCGTCTATGGTCTCCTTTCCTCTCTGATAGCTAGGCCACTTGAGTTGTGCTTTCCTGAATGAAGTCAATGTCTGTGCCAGTCAATGCACAATTGTCGTTTGTGACCTTCCTGAGGTTTCCTGTTTCCTCCTAATGCATTAGAAGAACAAATCAATAAAGTCTGTGTCCTAGTACCTTGGGTAACTGCCATGCTCATGGTTACATCACCACCCAGGGAGACTGTGGAACACGGTGGAGTGCTGAACCCTGGGAGGAGTGGGAGGACCGGACTGGACTCATCACAGCTTTACACACAGACAGTGAAACTGCTCCAGGCTCCCATGGAAGCACAAAGCCTCCCCACCACGTGGTGATTTGTATTCAGCCTCAGCCCCCTCCCTTGGCACCGGGAGGATGGGGCCCCAGGAGAGAACTAAGGAAGAAGGAAGGGGCTGTTGTCCTTGACAAGGAAACGATTGATGTCTCTGCTTTCTCACCCTCTTTAAACTGAGATGGGGACAAGATTAAAAGTTCAGGCAGGAAGCCAAGTGGTGACTTACAACACTGATCAACCAGCCTAGTACAGGAAGAAACCTGTAGCCCATCTCTCAAGAAATGAGCTGCCTGAAAATTTGAAAGTTACTCAATTCTGGCCAGAATTTAAGCCTTAAGATTTTATCATGGCAATAATAATAGTAAGAAATATTAAACCTTACTTATTAAAACACCATAGGCAATGTTCTGTATTTTATGTATATTACCTCTTTTATTTCTTACAATGATGGTATGAAGTAGGCATTCCCATTTTATAGACGAAAAAACCACGGCTTAGAGAAGTTAAGATGCTTAATTGAGATGACACAGTTAGCAAGGGATAGAATCAAGAGTCAAATCCAAGTCTGCCTGACTCCAAAACACTTGATACTTTATCGTATCACATTGGGTAACACAGCTGGTTTCTGTCAAGACAGACACAGTTGAGGTACAGCCTGAAATGGGTGCAACTACCTCTTCAGTTAAGAGTTCTCTGGGACCCAGGAGACTGCACCACTCCTCTGCGGCTTGGGTGCCCAGGATGATGGAATACATTCCCTCGGGCTTAGAACACCTCAGACTTCACCTGTGGGAGCCTTTTCAGTCCCCTGTCCTGCCTTTGGCTTTGCACCCATGAGTGAGACCTCTGGGAGTTACTAATATTTTCACAAAAAGAGCAAAGCCAAAAATGGGTTGAGGGATGGAATCAAGAAGAGATACTGACAAATGTGTCTGCTGCCAACACCCACCTCTGGTACAAGTAGGGAACGCGGAGTCAGGATAAATCAAGGTCTGGTATCAGATCAATATATCCAGGATGAGACAGTGAATGTAATAAAAATAAACTGAAGGTAGATCTGAGATCAGAGTTGTCAAGAAGAGACAGGTGGTGATGAGACAAGGGGAGGGAACTAGAAAGTAGCTGGTACTAGGAACTTGATAACTTACATGAATAGTTTATGACCATGCAGGGCTTCTCTTTAGAAGGTCTCACACCCAGCTTTGAAAGGAAATCTCATCTCATCTTAAAGGTATAGTCCCCGAAACCTGATATCTGAAACTGTCATCTTCCTTCCCCCTTATGGAATGGCTGAGACTTATTTGTAAGGAAGGCACACCCAGTTAACGCAAATGCTTAGAACACTGTAGTGAAAGGTCAGGCATGTGATCAATCCCCATGAGAGCCAGTTAGGTTAGTGCTGTCTCAATGTCGTATCTCTGCTTTCAGCCTCAGGCAGCTCTCTGGGGGAATAAATGCCATTAATCAGCAGGGGCACCAGGCAAGTTCATGTGGACTGTGTAACAAAAACTCATTCTTTCTCTTGGAAAAGATCTCAAAGCTCATGGTGAATCAGCGGCAGGCTCCTTTTATAAGGACAGCACAGCCTTTGGGGGCTTATCAAAGATCATAACTATTTCATTCCTCTCCAAAGAGAGAGCAGACTTAAGATATACCACGATTATCAATTCATATTTATGCAGTTCATAATATATCTAATGATATTGGGTTGGTCTTTGCACTCCCTTAATTAAATTACTTTGATTTGCTCTTCTTACACTCAAGTCCAAATAACTAGACATAAACACAGGCAGTTTATTCTGCATTGCTCAACAATCTCATTCTATTGAAGGAAGGAAGGAGAGAGAGAGAGAAAAAGAAAGGAGGGGGAGGGGGCAGAGAGAGAGAGAGAGAAAGAGAAAAAGAAAGAAAGAGGCTTTAACTCTTTTCTGTGCTAACACAAAGCAAGCTCTAGCAAAAGTATGACCTCTGAGATCCCAAATGAACTTGCCTTCATTTAACCTGGAAAGATTACATCTTGGGCCTTTTCAGTGTCACCATGTCTTCCTTCTTTCCATTTGCTCACCCCTGTTTAGTCAAGTGAGCTTCATCTGGTATTTTATGATTTGAGTGGGTAACTCTTCTGATTCAGAACAAAGGACCATACTTCATTCTGACAATTTGTCCCCTCCAGGCTTTCCTCATGAGTAGTTCCTTCCCAACCTCTTCGGAGAATGATGGTGAAAGTCTATTTATTCAGTACTCCTCATGGGTGAAGGCTCTTCCAACCTATAAATAAAACAAATATAACTTTTACAGGGTTACTAATGCCATGGAGAGATAAACACATGGGCTGGCTGCCTGCTGGCTGCAAGGATCGGCCCAAGGATTTTCAGAAAATAGCCCAGGGCTCTTTAATGTATGAAGAGTCTTTTATTGTGATATGAACTTAACCAAATAAAAAACAATAATAATTCCCTCTTTGTCTTAGACTTCCTTACTAAAAATAAAGAAAGCTGAAATTGATTATACACTGAGACTATGATGATTGAAGGATTTATGGTCATTTACCACATTTGAAATTGGGGAAAAGATCTCGTGAGGATAGAATGCTGGTGAGCACTGAAGGTTATTTAACTGAACATTTGGTGGTGGTTTAGTTGCTAAGTCACGTCTGACTCTTTGCAACCCCATAGACTGTTTGCAAGCCCACCAGGCTCCTCTGTTCATGGGATTTCTGAGGCAAGAATACTGGAGTGGGTTGCCATTTCTTCCTCCAGAGAATCTTTCCAAGCCAAGGATCAAAACCACATCTCCTGCATTGCAGGTGGATTCTTTACCACCGAGCCACCTATCAAATCCTTAACAGTATGTTTAAATTGTTACATCAGAACGCTTAAGGTGATAGAAGAAAAAATAAAATGCTACCCTTATCCTTTAATATAATTAATTAATGGGATCAATAAAGGCTTTTTAAAAAAATGTTTCACTAATGTCAAAATGTAATTATCATTACTATCATGTAGAAGATGGAAAGCAAGGGAGAGTGAAATGGAAAGGACATTTGGAATCAGATGGACCTGCGTTCAAATTTATGTACTGGGCCACACTAGCTGAGTGACCTTGGGAAAGCTCTGCTGAAAAATGAAGATCATAACTACTTTATAAGGTCATTGTGAAAAAATATGACGTGGGTCATCACTCAATAGAGAATGCTCAAAAATTCAGTTCCCTTCCCAACAAATAAAGTCTTACAATAATGCAAGATTTAATCCCCCAAATTTAAATCTGGGGGATTCTGGAAGGGTTATGAAAAGAGGTAGCATTTTATCTGGGGAATGGGTAGATCTAAGAAATTAAATAAATTTCTCACCAAAAAGAAATAAAATAAAATAAAGAGTATGGATAGTTTGGGGAGAAGAGTTTCCATGATCAAAGACCCAGAGTCAAATAGTGGTGAGTCTCAACAATAAGTTAGGAATTGAGGAGGATACAATTTTAGAAAGAAAGATGGCTTCAGCAAAGGCCAGGATGTTAGGTAAGAATTGCTTGCATTTATAAAGATAACAGAAAAAGTAGAAAGTAGTGGGAGAAATGGGAAAGAGGGGTAAAATAGCACTTCCTGAGGACCTCTTATGTTTCAAGTATTGTGTCACCTACTATATATACCTTATCTCAATTAACGCTCACAACAATCCTGAGATATGAATAACAACGGACTTAGACAATTTCAGTCATGTGCTTAAAGTTGTACAGTTAGTAAAGGACAGAGACAAATTCAAATCTAATCCTATGTTGCTCTGCATCCTTATTCATTCACGCAGCCTTTCAGGAAAATAAATATACTGGATCTTGCAGCCATGTAAGCAAAAATGACAGAAGACTGAAAATGAGGTTGTAGCCAAAAAAAAAAAAAAAAAAGGAGATGAATAGATGGACAAATAAATGCAAAGGTGGATGGAAGGATAGACATACAGATAGAGAATGAATGGGTGGGTGGATGGTGGCCAGGAGTACTGTGGAGGTAATGTCAATACGGTGAAGGGACTGGAAAGAATAAGGCATTAAATATAAGTTCTGGTTCCAGAACATCTAGTAAAATCTGACAGCATTAATGAAGACAAAACACAGGAAGAAAGAACAAGTTACTAAAAAAGGGGGAAACATTCAGTGCTGTGACTCAAAATAAAGTTTTATGGGAACTGTCTGCTAAAACATTGCTAAATGTGAATATTCTCATTAGATGCCCAGAGCACCATGGGTAGATCAGCCACCTTGTCCAAGGGGTGGGTTTCCCTGCCAGGAAGGCTGATCCTCATCCTGCAAGGGGTGAGGGAGGTGGTTGAGTTGAGTCTCACTGCTCACATCTGGATTCTGATGGAAATAATTAGTTAAAAATTTAAGAAAATAAATTTTCCCAATGTTTAGCACACAGAAGAACAGGTTGTTTCTTTTTCCTTTGGAACTCTGTATTTGGGTCACTTGAAAACATCACTCACAAATCATGCTGTCTGAGGATTCTATGGATGCACTCCAACTGGAAAATCCTCACCCATGCTCAACGCCCAGTTTCAATGTTAACTCTTCTAAAATGTTCTCATCTGTGTGAACTTGACTGAATCACTTAGCCAGACAAGAAAGATCTGTCAGAATTTCCTTCCTTACATTGTTCCACGTGAGACTAGGTCCTAATCATTTTGCATGAGTTTTGGATGGCTGAACAGAAGCAGAAGCCATATGCATTTTACACTCAGAAGGTCAACCCTTAGGAGCACCAGACACAGTTGGAGTTTATTGGCTGACTTGCCTCATGGTCATGGGGCAGCAGCCAAACCAGCGGCAACTCTGGTTCCCAAGAATCCTCTGTCATTTCTTCCAATTCCTGGGTCACATGTAGGTTTAGCTCAAGGATAAAAGGTACCACTTCTCCTGCAGGATTCATGCATCTCTGAAGCTAATGACTTGAAGGCAATGACAGACTGACATACACCCCAGGTCATGGGCTCGAGTCTGCCCTGCTCTCCTCGCATTCACATCTGTCTTCCTTTACCAGTGTCCATCCTATTGACTCTGGCCTTCACATCCAATCTCAAAGACCAGGGGTTGGCAAACTCTGGCCTGTAGGACAAATCCAGCCCCTCTCTTGTTTTTGTATATAAAGTTTTATTGGAACATAGCCACGCCCATTTGTTCCTGAATTGTTAAAGGCTGCTTCTGTGCTATATTGACAGAGCTGAGTAGTTGCTACAAAGACCAAATATCCTGCAAAGGCTGAAATATTTACTATCTGGCAGAAAAAGTTTCTCAAACCCTGGTAAAGACAATAGCCACACACAGACTGTTAAATCAACTCCCACAATGATGTAAGGTCAATTCTCTAAATATATATGCACATACATAACACACATGTGTGTGTATCTGTACAAATGTTGTCAACAGGCATTTATTTATTGGTTGTTTTATTTCTATGGTCCTACCATGATTATTACACAATCTCTACTCCCTCTAGTACTTGTAAAGCAGGAAAATGGAATGCCTCCCTCCTCTGTGCTGCACAGTATTTTGCTATCATAGCACTTGCCATATTGTTTTGTAATTGGTTTCTGTCTCTATCCATGTAGTCTCTTCTACTAAATAATGAAACCGTAGAAGCCTTGTTTCAATAAAGAATAATTAAGTGAATGAATAAGAAAATGAGCAAATGAATAGATGCAGAACAGAACAAATGGATGTTTCTCTTCCCCTGGTTTGGCCTCTCTAGCTTTTGGAAATGCCCATGGTCACATACCAGCACACAGAGCCAGAGCCTGGCAGACCGATGTTTGACTCTCGGCCTTGGTACTGGCCCAGCCTGCTTAGCGTGCTGGGCCACGGGGCTCCTTCCCAAGGCTGTGCTGTCTTCCATGCCCCATAACGCGACAGGAACAAAATCCAGGTCTGGGCAGGCAATGCTCTGTTGGATAGTGGAGCCATCGGTGGCAGGCAGCCCTGCAGTCACTGCAGTGATGATGGCCCTCTGCCAGGGCTGCAGTAGGAAAGCTGGCAGGTGCTGGGGGAGGGGGCACTGGGAGGTAGAAAGAACCTGTTCTCTGCCAAGCATTTTCATGCTCAGGACTTCCATTGACTCTTATGATGGTGACGGGCACAGGGGAGAACTACATGAGACCCAGGGTCCCTCCATGACCTTGGTCAAGTCATGCAACCTCTTCGTGTTTCAGTTTCTCATCTGCCAGGCTCTGAAGCGCTACGATTTTATGATCAAGAGCTCAGCGTCATATTGACAGCTTTTGACTCCTATTTATGCAGATTTTCTCTGCCCAAAGTTGCCTCTTAAATAGAGGTCATTTCAGAGAGGAGAATGGGGGAGGAGTACATGACTCAGGAACTCACACCAAAAGATATTGTTGTAGATAAAAGTAAATGTAATTAGCACTGAATGAACACTTATGTACCAAAATCTCTAATAAGCATTTGAACTAAGTATTGGTTGCTACTGCCTGTAGAAATTGAATTTCGTATGTGTGGGCATTCATGCCAAACACACATGGTGTATTGTGTGTGTACCTATATGTCTAGATTCTCCACATGGAGAGAGAAAAATAAATTCAAATAAGGTGTTAATTTTTGACTGCCTTAAGTCATACATATTTCTGCGTATATGCATGCAAGCCTCCATTACTAATTTTAGTATTGATAATAAAAATAACACTAATATTTGCTGAGTACCTACCATATATCAGGCACATATATTTCATATATTTCAGTTAATCATGTATCAACCTTTTATAGTGAGTATCATCCCAGTGTCACTGTGGAAGAAACTCAGGATCAGAGAACCTAAGTGACTCACCTGCAATCACACAGCCTGGAAGTGACAAAACAGAAATGCCAACTCTAGTCTAGTGGACTCCAAAGCCAATGTTATTTCTGCTGTGTTAAGTGGCCCCTTTGCAGTGTGTCTGGAAGGAATCACGCTGTCTCACTGCTGCATGACCAAGTCCCTACACCTTGATGCTAGTCTATGAGCATCATAGGTCTTGGTTAGCATCTTAGTAAGTAGATCTGGAGCTATGACCACAGTCAGGCATTTCCGGATGATGTCTATTGCCTATAAACCAGGAGAAAGATTACTTACTGAGTTCACATCAAAGCCATGAGGGGATATAGGGATCGGCACACACAATTTTCTAGGTATGGACACTGAGTCAAGAGGAGAGAACTCCTAGTCCAAGTTCACATAGGGGTGGAGTCATAGATGGTTCACATAGAAAAACTAGTTTTTGTTTTTTTTTCTAGCAGGTCATCTTTTTATTCCACCATCTCTGTTTATTCCCTGCACTTCTGTCCTCCTCAGAAATTTTAATTAAGTGTGAGTGTAACTGTGTATCCATGTGAGAGAGTATGTGTGTGTGTGTGTATGATATTGAAAGAAAGAGATCACAGGAGAGTGCTGGCAGGGAGGAGACCAAGTTGGGGAAGCGTGGCAGGAAGACCAGTGTCTTTTTTAAGCCAGAGAAAGCATGTTCAATGGACCAGAGAGGCACCATCTTAATGGTGACTTTCCATCCTTGACTGGAGCAGAAGCTGGCCTGCGAGGGCTTTTCCGAGGTCTTCTGCCACCACTTTGCAAACCTTAGAATTAAGGAAAACCCTGAATGAATGCCCTGGTGCTTTGGAAGTTGCCAAGACAAAGCGTTTGTGTCCTGCAGAGCTGGAGCTGGGGCTGCCACTTCCTCTCCTTTCCCATGGGAAATGGGAGCACCAACAGCTTGGAGGAGCCTCTGTGATCCTCCGTGTCTGACTCTCTGCCCCTCTCTTCCAAATGCATTTAGAATCTAATGATTCTTCTCCTGCCATGAACTGAAGTCCACCCTCCTCACCGCCCCCCCCCCACTCCAATCAGCAAGGATTTGTCAGTGTGAACCCTGCAAAGAGTAGGCAGAAAAAAGAATCTGAAATGGGAAGATCCAAGGGTGCGCCAGAGTCTCACCCTCCAATATAATAAATAACACGTGCGATGGGGCTGAGGGTGGGCAGGGAAAAGATGCATCATTCACTTTCATGGAGGTCACACTGCCCTTCTCTGCTCTTTTCAGAGAAAAGCTTTTCTTTTTTTTTTTCTTTTTTATACATGCACACCGCACTCACTCACGCATGCACGCTCCCTGCAAGAAGCCGACAAAGCATTTTGGTCATCTACAGGCCACTCAGCTTCTTCAAAGTTGAGTAAGATTAAAAAAGCCTGACATCTCCAATATCCCTCAGCAACTGGTTTATGTACCTGCACAGACAGATGAAAAGGAAGCTTGGGATGTATTAAAAAACATGTATGTAGATGATGGATAGGAGAGAGAGGGAGAGAGAGAATATGATACAGATTAACGTCTCGCTGTCTTTTCCGAGTCTTTGTTTCAGGCCAGAGTGGTGGTGCATTGGAAGGGTTCTGGAATTTCAGAACACAAAGTAGCAGTTTTAAATAATGAGAGAAGATTCCACATGGAACGCTCATCTGGCTGAGGCAGCCTGTGACTGAATGAGAGAAAAGTGCCCTAGAAGCTATTCATTACGAATTCACTGGAAGCTCTCAAACGAGGCTGGCAGAAGCTGAAATTGAAGTGGTCTCTGACCTAATTTTCTTCTGCATGAAACATCTGCATCAAGGCTCTCTTTGATGTATTCCACTTGGCTCTGTCTACGGGATTGTATCACATGGCCTCCGTGTTGCCTCCTTATTGAAAGACATTTCCAGCCTGTGCAAGGTAATGCAATGTTACTGTTACCCAAGCTAATCACTCAATGTGCTCCTAAAATAGAAACAATAGCAGTTCAGAGACAATGTTGTCTGCTGGCTGTTCTGCAGCCTGGGCTTCTGGTTTTCCAACTCAGATTTGTGGCGTTTGTTCCCTTCCTGTGATTCCAAAACAAAGGAATGTGAGAAGACAAACGAAGCCATGCAAGATGATATTGAAGGACCAGCAGCTTTATGTGTGAGAAGCTCCATCTTATTTGGTCCTTTGAACCACTGGCTGGGATTCTGGCATCCTTTAAAACCAGAGGCAGAGCACTGCTGAGAGATGTCTGTCTGAAGAAAAAGGAAGGGTGCCTTGATGGGGGTGTTGGATTGGATTTTTTTCTAAAAGCAGATTGACACCCTCAACTCCAAGAGAGAGAATGAGACAGACAGAGGGAAATGTGTACTGAATGTGGAGTGTTTTGTGATTCTTTGGTGATCTATGAACTGCTTCTAAAAATTGACTTTCTCCTCTTAAGCTCTCCCAACCTAGCTAGGATGCAGGAGTGCATTTTAAAAAGCAATAAATGATAATAATCTTTCTTAAAGCAACTGTAATGAGACATCTTCTTTATCCTGGCAAAATAGCTGTTGCCTTTCTCCATAAAGGTTTGCTGCACAGACTTTGTTAATGGTGTGCAGCTATTCCCCACCATCCCAGTATTCTGTGAATAACGGTGGTGTCTTTTGTGGCCCACCCCCTGAAGAAGAAACCTTTGAAATTCTAAATAACTGTGCTGCAGGTTTTAATGTCTGCTTCAGAGAAAGAACTGAGAAATGTGCACTCACTGAGCAAGATGCAGCATGCCTCAGAAAATCCTTTCTGCCTGACTCCTCTGTCCCACAAATTTAGATGAATATACATTCTTACAGATGCCCTCAAGTTCTCTTGAGGAAAGAATGACAAGTGTGATCAACAGCCTTTTTTGCCCAAATATTGATACCCCATGGGCAAATATGTAGGCACTCCCTCCTCTTCTAGGACTTCCTAATCAAACAAAGCAATCAGCATGGAACATCTGGGAGCCAGTGGTATGTCTGAGATCAGGTGGAAATCTGGTCTCCTGACAGGGAAGGCACAGTGGAAAGGAGTCAGCCACATGGGTGAACATCAATCTATCTATTAATGAAGTCTCCACAGAAAGCCCAGAGAAGGCACTGGAGTCAAGGCAGCAAGGTAGGCATCTTTAGTCAACTTTGAGAAGTAAAGCTAAATATATACAGACAAAACTATAATTCAAACAGATATGTGTGCCCCTATGGTCATAGCAACACTATTCACAATAGCCAAGACATGGAAACAACCTAAATGTCCATCAGCAGCAGATGAATGGATAAAGATGTGGTCCACATATGCAACGGAATACTACTCAGCCATAAAAAAAGAATGAACCAATGCTATCTGCAGCAACATGCATGAAACTATCATAGTATGATAATTAGCAATTATCATACTAAGTGCAATAAGTCAGAAACAGACAAATATTGTATAGTATCACTTGTATGTGGAATCTAAGATATGACGCAATGAATCTATGAAACAGAATCACCGACGTAGACGATAGACTGGGCGATTACCAAGGGGAGGGGGTCGGGGGAGGCATGGGATGGGAAGTTGGGGTTAGCACATGTAAGCTTTTATATACAGAATGAATAAACAACAAGACCCCAGTGTAAAGCACAGAGAACTATATTCAATATCCTGTGATAAACCATAATGGGAAAGAAGGAAAAAAAGAATGTACACACACATACACACACATATATAGATATATATATACATAGATATGTATGTATATATATTTAACTGAATCACTTTGCTTGCTGTACAGCAGAAATTAACACAACTTTATAAATCAAGTATATTTCAATTTAAAAAAGAGAGAGAGAAAAGAATTGAAGCTAATGCCCTCCTCTGCCAGGAAGCCATCCCTTATTGCCCTCACTACACTGAGGCCTTGCAAGTGTGCGACCTGCCAGAGCACCTGTGTTCTCCTCGACCAAATCTCTGAGATCTGGATTGCAGGGTTTCTCTCCCAGGCTGTGGCATTTCAAAGGCAGGCACTATCTCTGTCATCACAATATCCTCCACAAGCAGGTTCATAGCAATTGGCCTGGGACTTTGCCAGTTTTAGCATGAAAAGTTGCTGTCCTGGGAATACCTACATTTCTGGGCAGATCACTGGGTACACAGTATGTGCTCAATAAAGGGGTCAGATGCACCTTGGTGAATAGTACTCTAGGATTCATGTGGATTACCTTGGCGATTAGTGTCCACTATCTCTCTGAGAAACTGAAAATGTCCAGTAAGTCTGACTCTCCCACTTGTCATTCATACAAAGGCACCAGTTGTTATAAGGCAGAAGTGTGTGGCCAGAGAGAGGGAGAGAAAAAAGGAAGGAGGGAGGAAGGAGAGATGGAGAGGGTGAGAGAATGAATGAGAGATAGTTTGAGAGGAAAAGAGGAAGGAGAAGGTAAAGACAAATCTCCAGATAGCCAGTACTCGGACCTCACAGGAGAGCCACGGTCTATCATGACCTGCACGGCCTTGCATGATCTGGTTTAGCTTTCCTTTCTAATTTCATCTCCAATCACTCCTCATGCACCTAGTCTAGCCAGAGAGCCTCCCCACTATTCCTCAAACCTGGGCTCCCCTCTACCTGAAATGTTCCACCTCTAGCTGCCCATGGGGCCTGCTTCATCTCCATCCAGGCACTTGTTCAGAGCTCTTCCCTCCTCACCCAGTACAAATGAGCACTTCCCTGCCCATCTCTGTTCATCCTTTGATCCTGCTTTAATCGTCTCCACAACCCTCACCACCACCAGACATGCTATGTATTTGTTTACTGTCTACTATCCGTCAGCTAGTGATACGATCTCGGAGAAGGCAATGACACCCCACTCCAGTACTCTTGCCTGGAAAATCCCATGGACGGAGGAGCCTGGTAGGCTGCAGTCCATGGGGTCGCTGAGGGTCGGATACCACTGAGCGACTTCACTTTCACTTTTCACTTTCATGCATTGGAAAAGGAAATGGCAACCCACTCCAGTGTTCTTGCCTGGAGAATCCCAGGGACGGGGGAGCCTAGTGGGCTGCCATCTACGGGGTTGCACAGAGTCGGACATGACTGAAGCAACTTAGCAGCAGCAGCAGTAGCAGCAGCTAGTGGCTACAATTTTGGACAGTGAGGTTCCAGAAAAGTCTTTGAGAGCAGAGATTTCTTTTTTCTATTTTGTTTCCTTTCAGGTTTCCCGGTTCCCAGAGCAATGCCAGTCACATAAAAGGCCTTTCGTAAGTACTTTTTAAATAAATTAATATATCTGGGTATGGAACAGGCCAGACTTTCTGATCAGGAAACAACCTAACATGTTAGGCCAATTCTAAATTTGAATTATTCCAGGCCAAGATTCAAAATGGCAACATAACTGAGAAGACTGTTTAAATGCGGAAGTTGTCTAAAGGACTTTCTCTGATCTAATTATGTCACCTTCCTGAACCTCAGCTTCCTTATCGGTTGAGCGGAGTACAGTATTTGCTTCTTAGTATTTAAATGAATGGTCACTCAAATAGGTACCCAATACAATTTGAGTTCTCTGGTGATGTTAAAAGCCTGTGTGTGTATATGGAGCAAAGCACTTTGAACAATGCTACTTTGTGATTTTCTTACTAATGATTACTATCAGGGAGGGGGATGATGTATTTTCATTACAAAATAAGTCTGCTTAACAAAAGGATCCACAACACAATTCTCTTAAAAAAACTAACTCATTAATGCTTTTTAAATGAGATTATATCCTGACAAATCCAGGGGGCATGCAATTTATCACACAAAGCAAGGTTTACTCGCATTTTCAAGGATGCATTAGGGTATTCCTTTGACCTGTCCGTCTTTTCAAAACATCTTTTTTCTAGGACTTTGCTTTAATTGTTGCAATCTCAGAAAGGTCTAGCATTCATTCCTTCTATTGGTTCGAGATGTCCTTATTAAATCCCAGATGTGCTGACCACTCTTCTTGACACTGGGAATACAGTTTCACAAAATGAAAAGCTGAGTAAGATAATACATGGGAAGATTTTAAGGTACTACGTGATACACTAAACACACCATTAAACACACTAGTTGTTTTTGCCGTTTTATATTGAAACTTAGAGTTCAGTGGGAGAAAGAGACAAGAAACCATTAAACATATGTATGCTCAGGATTATTTTCGGTGCAATGGCAACTATAAAACAGGGTATAGCCTACAACTTTAGGGACCTCAGCTGAGGCTCCACCCCAAAGTGGTCTAGTATCCAGTCATTAGGTAGTTGCTTTTCTGATCTCAATACAGTAATAAAACCTCGTTTCTGGAATATTGTTGAGTCTGCCTCAAGTGGGTTATGAAAAATGTGGTCAGACCACTTAAAAGGACAGACAGCTATGATTTCAGCTTATTAGAGGAACTTCTTTTTGCCTGCTGGCCAATAAATGTTTAGTAAACGTCTACAGCCATGAGAATGAAGTGATAAAGAATTTCTAGGTCAGGGGCCTCTTCACATTGGTCAGTCAATGAAGCTGCTGCTGGAAGGAGATATTCTGTCAATGACAAGGATGAATGCAATCCAAAGATCTAGGGGCAGAGTTGATTCCATTTAGTAGACATTCACTGAGAACCTGCTTGGAACCAATATAACAGTGAAGGCAATGGAGAGGCAAGAAGGAGTGCAGGACAAGTTGTCTGCCTTCAAGGACTTTATAGTTTGTAGGGAAGCTGCCATGTTTCCACTCAAGCTGAAGATGGGGAAGGCTGTTGGAGCAAACCTAAATGAACTGAGCTGGAATTGAGAAGGGCTCTCACATCACCTCCCGCGCTGCCTCCTCTTTGTCATCCTCTGGCTCCTCCTCCCTACCCCCCTCCCCTCTGCCGCCCAACACCACCCGCATTCACCCGAGCCTCCCCCAGGACAATAGAGAAGCAGCCCTTGATGAGGCTGGGGGGATTCTCCTGTCTGCCTCCCAGCCCACATTTGCCTGGCTTTGACTTTGCTCGATGGAAAATAAATCACAGCCATTCCATTCCGAGTCGCTGTCCCCAGGGAGCTGAGACCTCACCTCCTCCCTTGGAGCCTGCCGGCAACATGGGCTTGTCAGGTACAAAGAGAAAAACCTTCAGAGATCCACACCCCGTTTGGAGAGCGAGGAGGGTCAACAGGAATAATTGCTAGCAGTTGAATGTGAGCGGCTGGAGAGAGATTGGAAGGAAAAGGTTTCAGGAGGGGAAGAAAGAAAAGGAGGGAAAAAAGCCCTCACCGCCCAGCCCCTCCTCCAACCTCCATAGTCTGTGGACAGAGAACCGCATGGTGGTCTGGGTCCTTGTAGAACATTTGTGCGCCGGACAATAGCACAGCCTGGCTTCAGATCATCAGCTGCTGTTTTCTGGTTAGCTGTCCCTTTATGTGAGTGCACAATGCGAGCCTTCAGTCATAGTGACTCTTGAGGAATACATCTGGTTTTTCCTTTCAGACGCTCTGAAAAGGTCAGCCTGTTCGTTTCTTAGACGCGAGACACCACATCTTTTTTTCCTTCTCTCTCTCCCTCTGAACTGGAAAGACAGACCTACACCTTTTCTTGCCTCCTGGTACATAATTAGACACGGTGGTTCTAGAAGCCAGCCCATCCTCCGCACTCTCTGAGAGAGACTCGCAACCCAAACTCCCTGCCTCCCAAACTCCCAGGCTCTTCACAAAGCTCTGAAGGGTCCTCCATCCCGAGCCCACACCCTGGGGTTCTCTGCTTGCTGTTTTGTTAATTACAAGGATCCCATGCCTCCTCCTCAATCTGCTCCTCCGGCACAGTCTATGACCAATGCCGCCTCTGTCAGAGGGATGGTTTGAGAATTTCTGGAAAAGAAAAAAAAAAATCAAAAAAACATTTTAATCATTTTCACTCGAGTGATGGTAAAGATTCTTCATGCGCATTGTAACATCATAATAAATGTGCCCACGAGGAAAGAATGATCAGCAGCTGGTGTCTGACAAATTATCTCATTCCAGACAGGCAAACAGTCCACAGTGGGGAGAGGCCGGAGACTGAAGAGGCAATTTGGCACACGATCGGGGTTTCACCTCTCGAACGATGGAGGTCCAAAAGGCCCACTGTGTCTGGGCCTGGGCCTCGGAGGTTTTCTCTGGCTCCTCTGTTCTCTCATCACCTCCCGGAGCTCCTGACAGCCATGGAAAAGGGGATTACTCTCGGGGCTCAGCCAGCCCATCCCTTGCCCCTCCCCCAGGGCACTCATATTCCGACCATAAGAAGCAATTACAGTCCACCCCCTGCCATGAGCCATGCTCTTTCATGCGTGGTGCGTATTATTTCCTTGTGGCATCACACCCTGGCCCCATCTCACACTCGTAGGTCACATTCAAAACCCATCTAGGCTCTCTCTCACTCTGCTACAGACTCTCTTCTAGAAGCCTCTAGCACCCTTTCCTAGGATTTTAGCATACGGCTGCATGGTTATACTTTTTGGCAGCCGCTACCATGTGTTTTTAATGAACCCTGAGTTTCAGGTATTGTTCTAAGCACTTTTCTTCTGTAACTGGTTAATCCTCATCCACCCCCACCCCCTGGCCTAAGAGGGAGGAATCCTCCCCTTTTTATAAGGAGGAAACTGAAGATTTATTTATTTTGCATCCTTGGCCCCAGCACATTCCCTGGGTGGGGAAGTGGTGATGAAGCTGGAAAAGCCTGGCCTCACCTCTGCTCCTGGCTCCCTAGGACCTCACAGGCTCATTTCCACTTACCATGATGGGTTACTGTTATGAGGTTCCAAAGGCAACACACTTTGTTTGTGTTGTTCTTAACATAGATTCTGTCCGTGAATTTATTTTTGGTGATTTTTTTTTTTTTAATGCCAGAATCCTTCCAGAGAGAATGCTCCCTGAGGGCCAGGATGCTACCTACCTTGTTCACATGTATATTTCTAATAACTAGAACAGTATTTGTCACTCATTAGGAGGACAAAACATTTTTTGATGAGTGGATGAGGAATGAATTAAGCAATACCAAGACATGGTGACATGATCTGCGTTTAACCCAGGTCATGATGGCAGCCAACATTTTGCAAAATGAGGCTCTGGGGTAAGGGCATGCCCACTGAGAACTGGGAAATTTTCAACAATTATTCCTTGATTATTAACTTAGATGGAAGAGCTCAGAGCCTTCAGCATTGTTTTCTGTGCCCCAAGTGTTTCCATCTCTTCCTGCTGGAATGATTGGCAGTAACAGAATTGTACTGTTGATTACCTCACATAACTGTGGGAGAAAATTGAGGTTGCTTGCAGCTGTCTCTTAAAATAGTCTTTTAGAACCAAGTGTAAGAAGCAGATATTCAGCAACCATGATTTGCATCCCTACTACGTGCTGGGCGCTTATAGACACAGAAAATTATGCCATGTGTGAGCATGGCTATTGTAGGTCACTTCTCACTCAATCTCCAGACAAGGACAGTACCATAATTCCCATTTTACAGATGAGGAAAACTAAGTCTCAGACTGATTATATAACCCACCTAAGATCTCACAATAAATTCCAGTTGAGCTATTTCAAATCCTGAAAGATGATGCTGTGAAAGTGCTGCACTCAATATGACAGCAAATTTGGAAAACTCAGCAGTGGCCACAGGACTGGAAAAGGTCAGTTTTCATTCCAATCCCAAAGAAAGTCAATGCCAAAGAATGCTCAAACTACTGCACAATTGCACTCATCTCACACGCTAGTAAAGTAATGCTCAAAATTCTTCAAGCCAGGCTTCAGCAATACATGAACCGTGAACTTCCAGATGTTCAAGCTGGTTTTAGAAAAAGCAGAGGAATCAGAGATCAAATTGCCAACATCTGCTGGATCATCAAAAAACAAGAGAGTTCCAGAAAAACATCTATTTCTGCTTTATTGACTATGCCAAAGCCTTTGGAAACTGTGGAAAATTCTGAAAGAGATGGGAATACCAGACCACCTGACCTGCCTCTTGAGAAACCTATATGCAGGTCAGGAAGCAACAGTTAGAACTGGACATGGAACAACAGACTGGTTCCAAATAGGAAAAGGAGTACGTCAAGGCTGTATATTGTCACCCTGCTTATTTAACTTACATGCAGAGTACATCATGAGAAACACTGGGCTGGAAGAAACACAAGCTGGAATCAAGATTACCAGGAGAAATATCAATAACCTCAGATATGCAGATGACACCACCCTTATGGCAGAAAGTGAAGAGGAACTAAAAAGCCTCTTGATGAAAGTGAAAGTGGAGAGTGAAAAAGTTGGCTTAAAGCTCAACACTCAGAAAACGAAGATCATGGCATCTGGTCCCATCACTTCATGGCAAATAGATGGGGAAAAAGTGGAAACAGTGTCAGACTTTATTTTGGGGGGCTCCAAAATCACTGCAGATGGTGATTGCAGCCATGAAATTTAAAGACGCTTACTCCTTGGAAGGAAAGTTATGACAAACCTGGATAGCATATTGAAAAGCAGAGACATTACTTTGCCAACAAAGGTCCATCTAGTCAAGGCTATGGTTTTTCCAGTGGTCATATATGGATGTGAGAGTTAGACTGTGAAGAAAGCTGAGCGCCAAAGAATTGATACTTTTGAACTGTGGTGTTGGAGAAGACTCTTGAGAGTCTCTTGGACTGCAAGGAGATCCAACCAGTCCATTCTGAAGGAGATCAGCCCTGGGATTTCTTTGGAAGGAATGATACTAAAGCTGAAACTCCAGTACTTTGGCCACGTCATGCGAAGAGTTGACTCATTGGAAAAGACCCTGATGCTGGGAGGGATTGGGGGCAGGAGGATAAGGGGACGACAGAGGATGAGATGGCTGGATGGCATCACTGACTCGATGGACGTGAGTCTGAGTGAACTCTGGGAGTTGATGATGGACAGGGAGGCCTGGTGTGCTGCGATTCATGGGGTTGCAAAAGTCGGACACGACTGAGCGACTGAACTGAACTGAACTGAAGATCTTACAACTTTTTAGGAACAAGACAGAAGCTTGATTGTCTATGATACAAGGAGAAGCTTGAATGCTAAGGTCAGAACATGCTATTGATTCTGTGAAAAAGTACCAAATGGAGAAGTTTATAAAGCTTGGCAACCTATGTTGATGACAGCAACTAAGAAACTATATATTGGTGCCTGTACTGTTTAAAAATAGACCAAAAAACAGTAAGTTGCAGATATCCTCAATAGTCAACCCAGAAGGCAAGGCTGATGATAAGCAGGCTTAATATTGAATACATGTACTTACAGCAAGTGTTTAAAGATGAGCTCTAGCCTCTCCCTTGAGTATTTTTAAACCTAGAAGGAATAGAGAAGACCTCTTGATGGGGGTGTCTCTAAAAGAATCCAAAACACGGGAGTCTCTTATGTTGTATCTCCTACTTGAGGGTTAAAATCTAGCTTTTGGGTTTCAAAATCGGCTTCCTTTCCATTTGTTTATGTTAGACAAGCAAAGATTCTCAATCATCTATTATCTTTCAGGTTCAAAAATAGCCACCTCTTCTAGTCTTACCTTGCAATTTAGAGCCAAAGAAGACTAAAGACAAAGGGAAAAAAAATTGTTTCTGGTATTAGATTTCTTGATTGGCTTTAAAAAAATACCATATTTTTAACAGGAAACCCAGAGGGAGCCAGCTTGGTCCACAGCCATGTCACTGGAAAGAGTGGCCCTAGGACACAGAAGGAACAGTTGAAATCTTCATTAAAGTTCTCCTGTGGAAGTGACCCACACAGGCACAGTTTATTTGATGGGTGCCTTTCCCTTTGGAAAGCTGGGTTTCCAAAGATCTTAAGTTAGGATTCTTTTTTACACTGGGTTTTGAAAAATGGATTTCAGTGAACAGGAATGTTAAGAACAGGACTTGAAGCCATCTCCTGCTAAGATGGGCCTGGTTGAAGTCACACTCCATAAGAAGGGCGGCTTGCTTTTTTTGACACTGGGCACTGGAATTTTGTCTGAGGTAGTTCCAAATTGAGATGGAGAGCCAGGAGACTATCTAAAGCTGTTCCCAAAATGGACCTTAACAAAGTCTGCAAAAGGATTCACTGGGCTTTATAAAACACACATTCTGTGCTGAGCTAACTGCAATTTGTCTCCAGTTGTATCAAATATATGCAGTGGCTTACATAGTAGAATGTAGGTAACAATATGTTCCTCCTAAGAACTTTCAGTTCTTCCCCACTAAAACCAAAAACAACTTTGGAGAAATATGGGGAAACTAAAAAGTCTCTGTCTGGTCTGGCCTGGCTTGCCCTCCTCTGGGGATCCTAACTCCACTGGGCTCCGTGCACTGCCTTCTCCAAGAAGGTGTTTCTGTTACCACACACTGCTGACATTGGCCTGTTTTCTCTAGTTCCATCCATAGTTGTTCAAAGTGCACTTGGAGAACCTAGATTTTTTTTTGAACTTTTTATATCAGAGTATAGCCAATTAACAATGTTGTGATAGTTTCAAGTGAACAGCAAAAAAACTCAGCTGTATACATACATGTATCCCTTTTCTCCCAAACCCCACTCCCATCCAGCCTGCCACATTACACTGAGTAGAGTTCCATAAGCTATTTACTAGGTCCTTCTTCAGTTCAGTTCAGTTCAGTCGCTCAGTCGTGTCCGACTGTTTGTGACCCCATGAATCACAGCACGCCAGGCCTCCCTGTCCATCACCCACTCCCGGAGTTCACTCAGACTCACATCCATCGAGTCAGTGATGCCATCCAGTCATCTCATCCTCTGTCGTCCCCTTCTCCTCCTGCCCCTAATCCCTCTCAGCATCAGAGTCTTTTCCAATGAGTCAACTCTTCGCACGAGGTGGCCAAAGTACTGAAGTTTCAGCTTTAGCATCATTCCTTCCAAAGAAATCCCAGGGCTGATCTCCTTCAGAATGGACTGGTTGGATCTCCTTGCAGTCCAAAGGGACTCTCAAGAGTCTTCTCCAACACCACAATTCAAAAGCATCAATTCTTCAGCACTCAACTTTCTTCACAGTCCACTTTCACATCCATACATGACCACTGGAAAAACCATAGCCTTGACTAGATGGACCTTTGTTGGCAAAGTAATGTCTCTGCTTTTCAATGTGCTCTCTAGGTTGGTCATAACTTTCTTTCCAAGGAGTAAGCGTCTTCCAATTTCATGGCTGCAATCACTATCTGCAGTGATTTTGGTCCTTGTTGGTTATCCATTTTAAATATAGTAGTGTGTACATGAACACTCCAAACTCCCTATCTGTCGTTTCTCCCTAGCAACCATAAGTTCGTTTTCTTTGAGTCTCCTTCTATTTTGTAAGTAAGCTCATTTGTATTATTTCTTTTAGATTCCAATACAAGGGATGTCATATGATATTTCTCTGTCTGACTTACTTCACTCAGTATGACACACTCTAGGTCCATGTTGCTGGTGCAAATGACGTTATTTCACTCTTTTTAATGTCTGAGTAATATTCCGTTGATTATGTGTACCATCTTCTGTGTCCATTTCTCTGTTGATGGACATTTAGGTTGCTTCCATGTCTTAGCTATTGTAAACAGTGCTGCAATGAATACTAGGGTGCATAGATGCTTTCAAATAATGTTTTGGAGAAGCTGGATTTTATCAATGACAATTTTAAGACAATTTTCTGCCTCAAATATTCTCCGGTGTTGCCTGGCCTGGGCATTTGTTGTTTTCCTTGTTTTGTTCAGCCACCAAATTGTGTCCAACTCTTTGCGGCCCCATGGACTGCAGCACTGCAGGCATCCCTGTCCTTCTCCCTCCCAGAGTTTGCTCAAACTCAAGTCCATTGAGTTGGTGATGCTATTTAACCATCTCATCCTCTGCCCCCCTCTCCCTGTGCCTTTAATCTTTCCCAGCATCAGGGTCTTTTCCAATGAATCAGCTGTTTGCATCAGGTGGCCAAAGTATTGGAGCTACAGCTTTAGCATCAGTCCTCCCAATGAATATTCAGGGTTGATTTCCTTTAGGATTGATTGGTTTGATCTCCTTGCAGTCAAAGGGACTCTCAAGAGTCTTCTCCAGCACCACAATTTGAAAGCATTGATTCTTTGATGCTCAGCCTTCCTTATGGTGCAGACTGGGAATATTGATTGATTATCCTGGAAAGGATTTCTCTTTCTGTTTGCTCCTAATTGCATCTTTGGAACTCTAAGCCAGTGCTGTCTTATAGAAATAGAATGAGACCTACAAATATGAACCATGTATGTATGTATTCTCAAATTTTAGTAGCCACATTAAAAAGAGTAAAAAAATTAATTTTAAATACACATAAAAATCAAAAACATTATTCCAGCCTGTGATTAAGTTTCAAAGATCATTAATGAGTTACTTTTTTCTGTTACACTATGTTTTCAAAATCTAGTGTGTGTTTCAGCCTTACAGAACATCTGGATCTGGATTCATCGAATTGCATGTGTTCAAAGGGCATATGTTAGTGGCTAGTGGCTACCATAGTGGACAGCACAGCCAAGTCTAATTTAGGGGCTTTGAGTTCTGTCTGACTGAGTATGGTAACAGAGAGTTGCATCCTGCTCACATTTTGGTGAGATATAGGTCAACCTGAAAATAACTTCCTACACCCCCACCAAGGAGTTATATCATGATAGTCCCTGTGTGTTAAACTCCATGGCCTCATCCACTCCAACCTCTTGTATTATTATTGTTGAATCCTTGCATTTGTAGTTACCACACTGAACACAATAACACAAAAAGCATTTCCATTCCATAGCCTTCCCTTCATAATGTTTTTTTCTTGGTGGGGGGGAGGGCGGTGGTTTCCTAGGTAGGATGAGAATGTCGAGAGAAAAGATTGTTTTACTTTGCTCTTTCACTTGCTCATTTTCTTTCTCTCCTCCTTTGTTTCCTGTGCATTGGAGAGGATGTCGAATTCCTGCTTCTGTGGTTTATGGGGTTTCATGCCTCCTCCTATTCTCAGAGATGTTTGCGTGCTGACCATCTAATAGGTCACCTTCTGAGTGACCTCCATTCCAAGTCCACTTAAGCCAACTTCACGTCTACAAGTAGAGGAGGAGGAGAGAGGACAGACAGGGGCCTAGGACTGAACGTGGTGAGCTTGGGGAGTGCGAGGAGGTAGGAAGCAGGGGAAGAAAACATCTTAAGGATAAAATAGGAGGGGAATAGAAAGAACTGAGGGCAAAGAAGCAGTTGAGTATGTGGAGAGCATAGAAAATGGCTGGCAATTACAGGGGAATGGTATTGTAAAGCTAGTGAGACCATCAAAATACACAAATTGTAAAGGTTAAGTGAAATGTTTATTTTATTCCTTTCTCCTCCTCAGTCAGCCTGACTGAATACGATTAGCAGGCACACGGCACTAGCTGCATACTAAAATTAGATGTTAGTTTGACTTCTCACTCACCACATTAATGCACAGACGCCTCTTCCACATAAATGCCTTTCTCACCAGCCTCAGTCACCTTACACATCCTTCTCCAGAGCTCTGTGTTAGAAGGGAAACATGGAACTTTCACTTGGCTAGCTCACCTGTGCAAGTGAGCACCTCAGAGCAGAATGGAAACCATCCTGGTTTAGAGCTGTCAGACCTGAGGGCAAGTCCAGGCTCCCCACCATCCTGACTCTGCAACTTTGCGCAAGTCCAATTCCCACCCTTGGGCAATAGTTTCCTTGTCTACCAAAGAGACATACACTTCTCTTTTTTACCTACTTACAGGAATTGGGGAGAAAATAAATAAAATAGTAAGGAAGCACCTGAGGTGTCTAAAGTCTGACACACAAGATTAATGTAATTATTAATATGTCTGTGTTGGCCATTATGTCTACACATTTGATAAGTTCCTCCCAGTTAGAGAACGCAAGGCTCAGACTAGGAACACTGGTCCATCCAAAATCTCCTGGACATCAATGATGTGGGATGAAAACCCAATCCACTCCCACCCAGCCTGTATCCCCCCATCTTGTTGTCTTTCTGGAGAAAACGTTCCCCACCCAACTCACAACAACACAAAGCCCATTCAGCCAACAAGAGAGAAAAAAACAAAGGTAATTTTTTTCAGATTTTTTAAAGAAATCTGTCTTCAAAAAATAGCTGTTTGAAAGACTGATATCAAAATAACTTTTCCCAAAAATTTCTTTTCCTTCCCCATTACTTAGGTACATTTGGTTACTACTTGGAAAATCTGAGATACTTGGAATACTTAGCCTAAAAAAAAAATGACTAAAAAAGGTGTCCTTGGGTTTTTTCCTTTATTAAGTACACTCATAGCAAGAATATATGGATTTTTCACTAGCTAAATACTTCCACAAATATTTCTTTAATGGATTGATTTTCAGTGAAATAATTCAGTGAATGAAATGATCTGTTTTCAGTTCTCTGTTATGATTACATATGCAAAGTCAGTGACCGCGTTTGCATGCACATTCACTGTGTACCAATACTACTTAAATTTTGTTCCTTGACCCTACTTGATGACATGCAATAATGACAACAGTGCTGAGCTTCCGAGCTGGTTCAAGCCTCAGAAATGCTTTCACCACACCCATGGACATATTACAGTCCTCCTTGAACCTTAGTTTCATCATTTGTAAAGTGGAAATAATATCATCAGTGTCACATCATTTCTTGAGAGATATTAGATAAACAATTTGTATGTAAGAGCTTTAGGAAATTCTAAGTCTTATAGAAAATATTTTTTTCACTATAATTCTTTTTATAATGCTATATTAGGCAAGGGTCATTTTTTCCCTTGTGTTGATCACTGATAAGGCAGGGAAAGGACCTATGACATTAAAGAGGGTTGGACTCTGAAAGGGGGAATGATCATACTGAGAAATAGCCTATAATTCTCAGAATTAACGAACCTTGGGGATTAACTAGTGTATCTCCTCTTTTGCCAGGTAGGAAAAAGGGCGGGTGGTATGGGAAAGAAAGCCCTGGATTTCAGCAGGGCGAGAGAAAAGACCAAAGCCAATCCAGAGAAAATGCTCAGTGTTCTGTCTCTAGATGTTCCACCACACTGTGCTGCCTTATTTATGAGGACCAAATACCTAGCCTCTGGGTGATGGAAAGTCACCTGTGTTCATAGAGCATCAGAAAGGTCACTTGAGGACACCTGGGGCAGATTTACAATGGCTATATAATCAGATCTGCTATGTAGATTCTCCTCCCCGAAATTCGCACCAGGTATCAACTATCCTCTCCACGTAGCTCTGATGGTATACCCAATGCCTATCTATGCCACCCTGACCTACTTTCAAACATATATTTTTTTCCTGAGTAGGGTGTGTATTTACTCTAAGCCTCTCTCCACTCTCTCTCCCTTGTGGCTGAGACATAGTCTACAAGGGTAGGACCACTTCTGGTCAATGTATTCATGTCCATCCAACAAAGTCATCACCTAGTTACTTACATCATTAAAGTTGTAGTAAGAGATCTAGAAGAAACGGACATGAATGAGTTTAACAGGAAATTGAACACAGGTTGCTGGTCAGGAAAGATTTCCCCAAGGCCATGGTAATGGTCTAAGACCTAGAGGATGAGGACTTTGGACCAATGAAATTAGATGAATGTGAGGAAGAGGGTCCCAGGCCCAGGAACTAGCTTTTTCTTATGAGGGCCCTGAAGACAAAGGACCCAGAGAGATCTAGGAAAGGAAGGAAGGCCATTGTCAGGGAAGCAAACTATGGAAGAGAAAGGGGAGAGAAATCAGGAATGTCCCACACACATAATGCCAGTACGTTACAAGGTCTTCATCTTCTATCTTTCAAGTTCATCTATAACTGCTATGAAGTGGATTGTCCAAGGAGAACTCAGAGTTATAAACTTTAATTCTATGTCAGACAGATCAGATCAGTCGCTCAGTCTTGTCCGACTCTTTGCGACCCCATGAATCGCAGCACGCCAGGCCTCCCTGTCCATCACCAACTCCCGGAGTTCACTCAGACTCACATCCATCGAGTCAGTGATGCCATCCAGCCATCTCATCCTGTCGTCCCCTTCTCCTCCTGCCCCCAATCCCTCCCAGCATCACAGTCTTTTCCAATGAGTCAACTCTTCTCATGAGGTGGCCAAAGTACTGGAGTTTCAGCTTTAGCATCATTCCTTCCAAAGAAATCCCAGGGCTGATCTCCTTCAGAAAGGACTGGTTGGATCTCCTTGCAGTCCAAGGGACTCTCAAGAGTCTTCTCCAACACCACAGTTCAAAACCATCAATTCTTCGGCACTCAGCCTTCTTCACAGTCCAACTCTCACATCCATACATGACCACAGGAAAAACCATAGCCTTGACTAGATGGACCTTTGTTGGC
>NW_011494755.1:3270761-3308109 GCF_000754665.1 Bison bison bison
ATGTTGAGCTTTAAGCCAACTTTTTCAATCTCCACTTTCACTTTCAAGAGGCTTTTGAGTTCCTCTTCACTTTCTGCCATAAGGGTGGTGTCATCTGCATATCTGAGGTTATTGATATTTCTCCCGGCTATATTGATTCCAGCTTGTGTTTCTTCCAGTCCAGTGGTTCTCATGATGTACTCTGCATATAAGTTAAATAAACAGGGCGACAATATATAGCCTTGATGTACTCCTTTTCCTATTTGGAACCAGTCTGTTGTTCCATGTCCAGTTCTAACTGTTGCTTCCTGACCTGCATATAGGTTTCTCAAGAGGCAGGTCAGGTGGTCTGGTATTCCCATCTCTTTCAGAATTTTCCACAGTTTATTGTGATCCACATAGTCAAAGGCTTTGGCATAGTCAGCATGAATGTAAATTCTGGCTCTTCAGGTTATGAGCTGTGAGCTCTCAGAGTAGTTATGTAAACAGTAGCCATACTATGCTATATATGCGCCTGAATTTAAACACTTGTGGACATGCTTAACATGAATAAAGGCATGTCGTTGGGTAAATAATAAGTGTTCAGGTCAACTGAAGGCTGTACTCTGTGCGTGTAAAGATAAATACAATATTGACTGTCACTGGTGTCACATGACAGCAGTGTGATTTGAGAACATTGGAGAACATTTCATATGCAAAGATGGAGTGAAGGGTCAATAGAAGTAGGGTCAGGAAACCAGGACTAGAGTAGGAAAATCATTTTAAAAAATCACAAAACTATCATCTACAATGAGGCCCAGAGCCCTGGGAACCAAGAAACTTGGTCTAAAGACTCAAAAACAGAAATGAAGCGTTAGTCTGGCTTGAACTTCTGAATGGTGGGGAGTCATTGAAGGTATTAGAGAGTCATATCTATATGAGACTGTATCACAGATATAGTCATATCTGTGATGGAAAAAGGTGTCGCTAAAAATGTACCTAGTGAATGCAGAAGGGAGAAGCTGAGTGTAAGAGACGAACTAGACATTTATAGCAGTAGTCTATGCTGGTGGATGATGATAATTTTTGATAAAAATTAGTTCCTCATTAGACAAATTATACAAAACTCTTAAGATTGTGAGCGAACTGCAGGGCATGCTGAAATCCTGAATTCAAAAGATTGAAATAAAGGAGAGATCAGGAATGGAAGAGGTGAGCAAAGGGCCCAGAGAGGAGACAGTACCAAAAAGGAAGAATTGAGTGAGCTCTTCAGTCCGCTATGGAAGATGAGCAGAAGATGCTGCACGCTAAAAGATGCCTGTAAGATTTAGGAAATAAGTGGTCCCTGGAGATCTTGGATAGAGCAGTTTTAGAGGAGGTAGAAGGACCAGAACCATATTGTGGATGGATGATGCATAAGTGGGAGGTAGAGATGTAAAAGCAGGTACATGATATGGAACATGATGGAAACCATGGCTGGAGCTTTGATTCCCTCTGACCATGTTTCTTTCACTTTTCTAGTCCCCTCCTCGGAGAAGGCAATGGCAACCCACTCCAGTACTCTTGCCTGGAAAATTCCAGGGACAGAGGAGCCTGGTAGGCTGCAGTCCATGGGGTCGCTAAGAGTCGGACACGACTGAGTGACTTCACTTTCTCTTTCACTTTCATGCATCGGAGAAGGAAATGGCAACCCACTCCAGTGTTCTTGCCTGGAGAATCCCAGGGATGGGGGAGCCTGGTGGGCTGCCGTCTATGGGGTCGCACAGAGTCGAATACCACTGAAGCGACTTAGCAGCAGCAGCAGTCCCCTCCTACTTGCCAACAGTTTTGATACAGTCTGAATTTTCTCTAACAAGCTTTCTCCTATTGTCTTTTGTTACATACTCTCCTCCTGCCCTCTTTCTTTCTTTCTTCCTTTCTTGTTGCCCTCTTTGCTCCTACATTCTCTCCCACTTGAGCTGCTCGGTAGACTTACAGTCAGAACTGCCTGTTTGTTTAGAGTTGTTTCATTTTCTCTTGCCACCTTTTACTCCCTCATCTACAATAATGCGGTAACTTTCTCTCAAGTCTCCACTGTGGCTGTCTTGTTTTAATCAAGAAGTAAAACAAATTTTTGATGAAGGTGCAAAGACCATTCAATAAGGAGAGAGTAGTCTTTTCAACAATGATGTTGGGACAACTGGATATCCACAGGCAGAAAAATACTAAAATCAGGCCTCTACCTCAGACCATATGCAAAAATTAACTCAGGAACTTGCCTGGCAGCCCCGTGTAACCACTCTGTGCTCTCAGTGCAGGGGGTGCAGGTTTAACCCCTGGTTGGGGAACTAAGATCCCACATGCCATGGGGCATCAATTCAGTTCACTTCAGTCACTCAGTCATGTCCGACTATTTGCGACCCCGTGGACTGCAGCACGCCAGGTTTCCCTGTCCAACACCAACTCCTGAAGCTTACTCAAACTCATGTCCATCGAGTCGGTGATGCCATTGAACCATCTCATCCTCTGTCATCCCCTTCTCCTCCCATCTTCAATCTTTCCCAGCATCAGGGCCTTTTCCAATGAGTCAGTTCTTTGCATCAGGTAGCCAAAGTATTGGAGTTTCACCTTCAGCATCAGTCCTTCCAATGAATATTCAGGACTGATTTCCTTCAGGATGGACTGGTTGGATCTCCTTGCAGTCCAAGGGACTCTCAAGAGTCTTCTCCTGTACCACAGTTCAAAAGCATCAACTCTTTGGCACTCAGCTTTCTCACATCCATACATGACTACTGGAAAAACCATAGCTTTGACTAGACAGACCTTTGTTGGTAAAGTAATGTCTCTACTTTTGAATATGCTGTCTAGGTTGGTCATAACTTTTCTTCCAAGGAACAAGTGTCTTTTAATTTCATGGCTGAAGTCACCATCTACAGTGATTTTGGAGCCCCCCAAAATAAAGTCTGTCACTGTTTCCACTTTTTCTCCATCTATCTGCCATGAAGTGATGTGACCAGATCCAAAAATAAATACATAAATAGTAATAATGATAAGATAAAACAATAATTTTAAAAATTATCAATATGGATCAAAGACCTAAATGAAGAAGCTGAAACTATAAAATCAGTAGGAGAGAACATGGAAATAAACTTCAGTGACCTTGGGCTAAGTCACCAAAAGCTCAGTGACTGAAAAAAAGATTAAAACATTGGACTTTATTGAAAGTAAAACTTTTGTGCTTCAAAGGACATCAAGAAAGTGAAAAAACAACACAAAGAACGGGATAAAATATTTAGAAATGATATATTTGATTAAAAAACATTTATCTAGAATACATAGATAATCCTTACTACTCAATAACGAAAAGAAAAATTGCCCAATCTAAAAAGAGGCAAAGGACTTTTCTCCAGATAAGATATACAAAGGGCCAATAAGTTCATGACAGATTATCAATATTACTAGCCATTAGGGAAATGAAAATAAAACCCACAATGAGAGACCACTTTATACCCACTAGGGTGGCTATAATCTAAATAACAGACAAGAACAAGGGTTGACCAAGATGAGGAGAAATTATAGCTTACATGTGACCCTGGTGGGAATGGAAAATGGTATAGCTGTTTGGAATGCAATCTGATAGGTTTCCTCAAAATGTTAAACAGAGTTACTATATGACCTAATAATTCCACTCCTGTGTATATAACAAAAAGAAATAAAAATGTATGTCTACAGCAAAACCTATATATTAAGTTGGCCAAAAGTCCATTCGGATTTTTCCATAAATGGAAACATTATGCTAAATGAAATGAGGGCAGCACAAAAGATCACATATTGCATGATTCTATTTACATGAACTATCTGGAATAGGCAAACCCATAGAGACCAAGCAACCAAGTGGCTGCCTAGGAATGGGGGGCATAGAAGGAGGAACACAGTGAGGAGTTTGTGCGAGGCAGGGAAGTTATGGCTGAGAGTTATGGGGGTTTGGCGGGGGTGAAGGCTTTAGATAGTGATGATGGTTGTACAGCTTTAAGAATATACTAAAAACCACTGATTCGTACACTTTAAATGGCAAATGATGATAGTTTAATTATACCTCAGTTAAAAAGTGTAAAAGAGGAGGAGAAAAAGGCAGAAGAGAAGAAGAATAAAGAGAATAAAGAGGAAGGGACAGAGAAGGAGAGAGAGAAGGAAAGCTGCAAATGTTAAATGTAGAATTACCAGACAGTAGTAAAGAAGGACCATGAGTTCCAAGAATTCAGGAAAATGACTGGAAGGTAAGCTGGCCATCTCTTCAATAAAGATTAGATTCACTGAAACTCCAGACTCATGTGGTCCTTTCAACTCATCACCCTGATGACAGGGATTGTCTTAAACTGTACTCACCAACTACCTGTTCATTCGTAACATAACACTGAGCTTTTGCACACCATGCTGTGGGGGCTATAGGTTTGGATAGATAATTTGATGTGCCCTAGACCAGGTGGTGTGTGGTCCCCAGACTTTTTCTAAAATTATATGGTTTAAATCTGGAAAGAATTTTCAACAATTAGAGCATGCACTCGCACAATAATAATCATCATGGAGTAATAACTAATTTTGACATAGTATAAAATAAATATTCAGCTAGGATGACCTATTTCTCTTCTGAACTTCTCTACGCTTGAATTTCAACTCTGTCTGTGGTCTTAACTGCACCCTCTCTTCTATTATGCTACTTTAAGGTCTGGATTGTTCTACTGATAGATCAGAAGTCCTTCAGTGAAGAATCATCACTGTCTGCTGGGGGCCTAGCCCAGGACCTGCCAACAGTATCTTGGGCTCTGCTTATGGGTGGACAAATCAATGAACCTCCAATTCCACTTGGAATTGGACAGAGGACACATATAAAGAACTGAAAGAAAAAAAATATATATAAGCATGTTACTGATCTCAGAAGTGAAGGGAATTTGTAGCTTCTGCCCTTCCTGTTTCCAAAGCTTGTTTCCCAGAGACAGAGTCACAGTCCTCTTCTACACTGGAGCAGGTTCTGTTACTGTTTTTGAACAGCTGTGGCATGGTGCACAATTGAACCCTGTTCCCTTTACAACACTAGGTAGATTTTGGAAATTGTTGAAAACTCTGATTGGTCTTAATGTTTAACCATCCAGAAGCAGTTGACTTCCTCTACAGATGTTCTTTGAAACACAGATGAATCCAGAATTCAGGATGTAGATGAGTCATTTTCTTTCTGGATCTCCCATGGCCTCCTTGAGAGTACTTCATACGAGGCCGCTACAAACCCCAGTGTCAGAGCTCTCCGTGGCTTCCTCCCACAGAGAGGCGCGTTCAAGGGAGTCCTGTGGGGTGTGAGTTGTTCAAGGGGAAAGCTAAGCTTTGTACAGGATTTAAAGAGCCCCGGAAATCTGTGAAGCTCTTCTGCTGCTGTTGCCTATGTTCATAGACTTTGGTACTGTCTGCTTTCTCATCCCATAGCAGGCGGAAAATATTTTCCGAAATTTTTTGTTTCCACACAGAAATGGTATTTAGATTTTACTTTTGGAGAGGGGAATTCAGAATTCTGTGGAAGAATTGAAATGCATCCATTACACTTTAAGATATCTTTAGAAATATAATGTCCATTAGGTTACAGGAAGAATTGTGACTTCTCCAAGATTTTGTTTGCTCACAACTTATCACATTGGATATTTTTTTTCTTTCATTCCAATAATATGTGCCAACAACTTGTAGGATCACAAAGTGCATTTTCAGGCTGCCCTCAATTACTGCTCACCAGATGACTATGAACTTCATTTCAGGGACGAAGAAAGAGGCTGAAAATGGTGTTGTGACCTCCTGATGTCACACACAGGTGACAAGAGACCAGGACACCAAAATCAGTAACCAGGCTTTGGATTGTATAACTTCTACTTAACCTCCCACATTATCCCACTATACTTAGGTGTTTGAAGGCCAGATCCCCAGGGGAGAAAAGCATAACAATTTGAGGACATATTTTCCAAAATTAATATTGACAGGGAAAAAATTAGCCTCGAAATGGGAAGAGGAGGCATATGGTGGGTTTCAATCTCTCTCTATTTGGTTCGTAATCCCATTTCCCTTCTGATCACAGAGCAGAGGCTTCTTCTGCCTCAGACTGAATGCACAGATAATGGGAACCCCAGGATTTGGGTCTAGGATTCAACAAACATTCTACCATAACCAAGGTTCACTGCTTTCCATGCTGGCATAAAATGGAAATGCTCTAACATTCCCATATGCAAACAACTTGCCAAAACAGTGTTGTGTTTCAAAAGCCATGTTCCGAACAGAGACAAGATCTCAGTACAAGCTGTGGGAGCAGGGTGAATTTATGGAGCAGAAAGTATGGGCTGAGGAAGAGATCAGCTCAGTAACAGTTTACTGGCCTTGCTGTTCTCTTAAGAGCCACGAATGGTAGTGGACTGGGGCAATGGAAGTAAACCCAGCTTCACTTAAAGCAGTAGCATGAAATTGGTTGCAATAAAATTATGCATTAAGTGTGCATTATGTTTAATAAGACTGGATTGCACTTCCCATGTTTACTCTGTGACTATTGAGGCTGATCCAATTTTCTAAAGTTCTCCAATTGGTTCACGAACGAGTTTCCGGCCAGAAGGTCAAATTTCCCTTGCTGTTATTATATGTCTCTATTACTTTACTATGGCATTTACACTTTATATTCATTACTTTTTTTTTTTTTTTCTGTCTCTTGAACCTTCCCTGTTCCAAAATGTTCCCTGTAGATGGCCCGTTTGACACAAATTAGAACAACCTTGATAGCTGTCAACTGGAGACTATTTGAGAACAAAAGGACATTACTGCAAAACAGTACTGGAGGTAATTTCTTGTGCTTTCTCTGAAGGCTTCTTAATGGCCTTTGAGAAATTATACAATTCAGATCTGCAACCCGGAGACAAAAGAATGAATGTTGGACAGCCTAGGAAGCGTACGACTTGGTCTTTAGATTCTACTGTCCAGGGGTTGGAATATTATCATTAGAAAGTAGCAACATCTATTTTCATTTCATCATATGTATATTTATTAATTCATCTAATTAGCAAACATTCATGGAGAATCTACTATGTTCCAGATACTGTGAATGTGATGGGAATGTACACCAATTAATAAGGCATGATCCTATTCTAATTTTATGGTCTAACAGGGATGGGATGTAGGGAGATTGATACATAAAGATATAATCTCAAGACAGTGAGATAAATGACATATTAGAAGAAAGAATGCAATGCTATGGCAGCAATAAGGAAGGATAATTAGTTTTTCTGGTGGAGAATAAATAGCCTTGGCAGAAAAGGTGAAACCATTTTATTTAAAAAATGGAAAAGGAGAAATGAAGGACATACTGAGCAGAGAGAACGGCATACGCAAGGCAGGAAGATGTGAAAGAGGATGGTATATTTGGGAAATCGCAAGTAGATTTCAAGGGGCCTTAAATGGCACAAGGGTTGGGATGGAATATGAAATAATAGGAAATGAAGCCAAGGGTGAGGAAGGCTTAATTCAATGACAGTGAAGGTCTAGATATTACCCCACAGTCCTGGAGGATTCACTGACAAATTCTCCCAAATTAAAGTCGGTCTTTTATGTCTCAAAACTGGTTTAAATTGAGTGAAAAATAAGTAGGGCCCTTTTTAAACATCTTTCTGGAAGAATACACTGCATGTGCTCAGTCACTCAGTCGTGTCTGACTCTTTGCGACCCCATGGACTGTTGCCCACTGGGCTCCTCTGTCCATGGGCTTCTCCAGGAGAGAATACTGGAGTGAGTTGCCATATTCTTCTCCAGGGATCTTCCCGACAAGGGATCAAACCCATGTCTTCTGTGTCACCTTTCATTGGTAGGCAGATTCTTTACCACTGAGACCTTGGGAAGTTCCAGAATACATTGAGGGGAATGTAAAATAGCACATGGCCGATACATATTTTTGTATACATTATGCAATATATATGCATGTGATTCAGTCATATGCATATAATAGGTATGTATTTGTACTTGGTTCCAAACAGGAAAAGGAGTACGTCAAGGCTGTATATTGTCACCCTGTTTATTTAACTTCTATGCAGAGTACATCATGAGAAACGATGGGCTAGAAGAAGCACAAGCTGGAATCAAAATTGCCAGGAGAAATATCAATAGCCTCAGATATGCAGATGACACCACCCTTATGGCAGAAAGTGAAGAGGAACTCAAAAGCCTCGATGAAAGTGAAAGTGGAGAGTGAAAAAGTTGGCTTAAAGCTCAACACTCAGAAAACGAAGATCATGGCATCTGGTCCCATCACTTCATGGCAAATAGATGCGGAAAAAGTGGAAACAGTGTCAGACTTTATTTTGGGGGGCTCCAAAATCACTGCAGATGGTGACTGCAGCCATGAAATTAAAAGAAACTTACTCCTTGGAAGGAAAGTTATGACCAACCTGGATAGCATATTCAAAAGCAGAGACATTACTTTGCCAACAAAGGTCCATCTAGTCAAGGCTATGGTTTTTCCAGTGGTGAGAGTTGGACAATGAAGAAAGCTGAGTGCCGAAGAATTGATGCTTTTGAACTGTGGTGTTGGAGAAAACTCTTGAGAGTCCCTTGGACTGCAAGGAGATCCAACCAGTCCATTCTGAAGGAGATCAGCCCTGGGATTTCTTCGGAAGGAATGATGCTAAAGCTGAAACTCCAGTACTTTGGCCACCTCATGTGAAGAGTTGACTCATTGGAAAAGACTCTGATGCTGGGAGGGATTGGGGGCAGCAGGAGAAGGGGACGACAGAGGATGAGATGGCTGGATGGCATCACCGACTCGATGGACATGAGTCTGAGTGAACTCTGGGAGTTGGTGATGGACAAGGAGGCCTGGCGTGCTGCGATTCATGGGGTCGCAAAGAGTCGCACACGACTGAGCGACTGAACTGAACTGAACTGATATGTATTTTATTTTATTACTTTAAATTTTTGTTGGAATACAGTTATTTTATAATGTGTTAGTTTCTACTATATGGCAAGGTGAATCAGCTATATGTATACATATATCCACTCTTTTGCGGATTTCCTTTCCATTTAGATCACCACAGAGCACTTAGCAGAGCTCCCTGTGCTATGCAGTACGTTCTACTTTACACATTGTATTACTAGTTTATACATGTCAGTCTCAATCTCGCCTTTCATCCCACCCCCTCTTTCCACCTTGGTATACAAACATTCATTTTCCACTTCTGTGTCTCTATTTCTGCTTTGTAAATAAGATCAAATATACCAATTTGTATATGTATTGTAGATTTATACATGTGCCTTATAACATGGGCTTGATAGTACTCTACTGTGACCTTTTAAATAGTCATGGAGTTGAACCATGATGAATTAAAGGGTATTGTTTTTACTGTCCCACTGTAAACAGCTCTAAAATTGAACATATAGACATTGGACACCAAAGAGTTCAGAACTCTAATTTTAAGAGGAGGGCAACTATGTAAGGTGAGCTCCACATTCAACCTAGGTTTCTGCCTGGGAGTATTTTTTAAACTTCTGCCCACAGAAGTGGAGCCAAACAGAAAGCATCAGTCTCCCTAGGCAATGCGTAACATAGATCAGAATTCTGCTATGGTAGTTAAGTTTGCAAGGCAAGGTACTAGAGGAAGAAAACTATACAGACAAGGACCTCTAGAAAATTTCACAAAGTCCTACATTGTCTGTGAAATGGTATAAGAACAAAAAAAAATTTTTTTTATAAGTGTAAATTAAGTCTGTAGATAAATTCAAATGGAGTTCTAAAAAAAAGTGCATTTGATTTGTCCCTTGCTTTATCCTTTAGCCAACTTTCAGATTCAACTCTCCCAAACTTTCTTTGCCAGAGTCAGATAGTCCCTTCTTTAATGTGCTAAAGCATGTTTTATAATCTTTCCTAATCCCTCTATAATGCTGCATTGTGCACTGCATGTGGTTATTCATGCAAATGCTTATTTTTCACACTATGCTGTGGGCTCCTCCAACTCCGCATCCCCAGAGGTCAGTGGCTGGAACAAATAAATGATGGATAGATGGATGGAAGGATGGATGAAAAATTTTCTGCCCACTCTTGCCACAATGGTCAGAACCAAAAAGACTAAAAAATAAAAAGAGACAGATTTATATTCCTCTCCAAAAGAGGGAGCAATAGTTAATATCACCTGTCTAACTCTCAGTAATAGCAAACTTAGGCAATTTAAGTTAGTGCCAGATAAATCCTTAGCTTGCTGAATATATTTTTATCTAAATAATTTATGAAATTACTTATAAAATAATAATTATTAACATCTTGCTGTATTTATTTTATATCTCTATCTACATACATATAGGTGTTTATTTTTTGCTAAAAGTAATTTACAGACATTATGACTCTTTACCCCTAAATATTTCACTCTGCATCCCCTAAAATTAAAAGCATTAATTAATTTTACCCCAATACCATTATTTCATCCAAAAAATTAATAATCATTATCTAATGACTAGTCTATATTCAAAATTTTCCAAACTGATCCTAAATTATATTACATGGTTTTTTTTTCCTTTTTTCAAACTAGGGTCCATGAGGGCTTCTAGATCACTTTTTTGACCTAGATTTGATTTGTTTGATTATTTGATTGTTAGGTCACTTTTATTTCTTTTCCTCTACAAAAGTCCCCACAGAAACTTTCTTTCATGACACACTTCTTGGAGATACCACGTCAGTTGTCATCAAAATATCCACGTTCTGACGCTGTCTCATGGTTTCTTCATGGTGTCGTTTAACAGCTTCCTCAACTATCTGTGTTTCCTCTGCCCCAGAACTAAAGCTAGACACCTGATTAAGTTCAAGTTACAAACAGTGTTTTTTTTTGCAAAAATACATCAGTGATGATGCTGAGTATTCCATATTCCTTCAGAAAGCACATTATGTCAGGCTGCTCTGTGAAGAGTGATACTAAATTCCATCACTCCATTATAAAGGATGAGATTTTTACTTTACTGGGAGCAATGAATCTCAACAGGAGCATTTAGCAGAGCTATCATCTGTGATGTGCCTAGGTGCCAGGCAATGTGTTAAATTTCTATCTCTTAAAACAATCTCGTATGGTAAAGATAATGCTCTCCATCTAAAGACAAAGAAACCAAAACTCTGGAAGGCTGACATGTTGCCCAACAAGAGAATCTCTTCTGAAGCCATATCCCCTACAACACTGATGTGTGTATAAGGATAGGGAGGGGGTTCTGGTTCTTAATCTATTTCTTTGGTTCAGTTCAGTTCAGTCGCTCAGTCGTGTCCGACTCTCTGTGACCCCATGAATTGCAGCACGCCAGGCCTCCCTGTCCATCACCCACTCCTGGAGTTTACTCAAACTCATGTCCATCGAGTCGGTGATGCCATCTAGTCATCTCATCCTCTGTCGTCCCCTTCTCCTCCTGCCCCCAATCCCTCCCAGCATCAGAGTCTTTTCCAATGAGTCAACTCTTCGCATCAGGTGGCCAAAGTACTGGAGTTTCAGCTTTAGCATCAGTCCTTCCAAAGAAATCCCAGGGCTGATCTCCTTCAGAATGGACTGGTTGGATGTCCTTGCAGTCCAAGGGACTCTCAAGAGTCTTCTCCAACACCACAGTTCAAAAGCATCAATTCTTCAGCACTCAGCTTTCTTCACAGTTCAACTCTCACATCCATACATGACCACTTATAAAAAAAGTAGCAATATTTTTCCAAAATCAGTGGCTGATGCAAATTTAGTCCCTAAAATGTAAGACAAAACTTGTCATTCATGTTTTGACTCTTCAAAGTTGTCCTTATGATGTTCTTATTGAACATTCAGATTATCTTGAAAACAAAGTAAAACTACAAATTGATTCTTATTGAAAACCCATAGACCCTCTTATTTGAGGAAAACTGATTTTATAATATCTTGAGTAACCTGTATAACACACAAGGTAATCATAAGACTATTTTAATTTTAACAAATATCTTACATCAAATTTTAAAATCAATAGTTGAAGCTTTATCACTAAATAATCTTTCAAAGTAGCTTTAAGTATTTTACTTATTAAAAACCTGTCTTACAAATAGTTCTCCATTTTTATTTTTATTTTTTAATTTAAATTTATTTATTTTAATTGGAGGCGAATTGCTTTACAATATTATATTGGTTTTGCCATATATCAACATAAATCTACCACAGGTGTACACGTGTTCCCCATCCTGAACCCACCTCCCTCCTCCCTCCCCGTAAATGTGATTGTTCTTAATAGAACTCAACTTTTTATTTTACATAGATATTAGCATTATTTTGTAATTTTGGAAACATATCTTCCCACTTGAACTTGGTGGACAAGGATGCAGGAACATGGGTGAGAAAACCTTTTCTCTCACAGCTATGAAACTTGTGGAAATTGACAAGTACGTCCACCTCAGGTTTTCATGACAATAAAAGTATTTGTTTCATTGCTACTCTTTTGCTCCATTCTCTTCCATCTCGAGTGGAAGGAAAACATCCAACCTTTCAGAGACAACGTTTCTTACACTTTCACTTCACATGAACTCTTCCCCTAAAGAGCAGTGCCTCTGAGCTGGGAGTATGTGGGGTCCTGGGAGAACACCCAGGATAGAAGACAGAGAACTCACAAAGGGCGACTGTTGGCTGAAAAGGAGATAATTACTATCATGTGAGAATTTATATACTTATTTTGCATTTAATAAATGTATTTAGACTCAGATTGGAAAATACCAGAATTGTCTACACTCCCTGTCTGCACCTCATACTAAATTCCCTACAGTCCGGCTTCTACCATCATCAACTTCATTTAAAACTGCTTAGTCCTTACAACTCGCTTTCTCTGTAGCATCTCATCATGTCTTACGTTCTTCCCTTGGCTCTCTCTCTTCCCTTGTATTACATTACACTCCATTCTCCTGTTTCTGTGATCCTTCCTCTGTATCTCTTTTGCCAGAATTCTCATTCTCTGCCCATACTGCACACATTGGTATTCCCCGCGGTGATGTCCTTGGCTATCTCCTCAATTTGCTTGCTCATTCTCAGTGATTTCACCACCCCTGTGGCTTCAACCATGGCTTGTATTTGGATGAGTCCCAACTCTATCCGGGGAATACAAATCCCATACCTCTCTTCTGGGCAACAGACCCATATACATGACATCCTATGGTATATCTTCACTGGATATCCCCAAGGAATCTCAGACTAGGGGATGTACCCCAATCTAAACTTAGCACATCCCTTCTTCTATCCCCCAACCTGCTCCTCCTCCTTTATTCCTCATCTGCTTGAATGTAGTACCCTCTCATCCCCCCAAAGCTAGAAATGAAGGCTTCATCCTTGAATCTCCCACCCTACCCCACATCATGTAAATCACCAAGTCCTGTGGGACTATTACTTAAATCCTCTTTTGTCCTTTTCCTTCTTTTCTTACCAATAACCTCCTGCCTTACTCCATTTGGGGGCTGGATTTCTGCAAGTTTCCTAACTGATGTTTCTGTCTCATTCTCTGGCCCCTCCCCCACTTGCAACTATCTCTTTTCGATGTCCAGGGAGTCTCCCTAAATTACAGATCTGCATATGGGATTCCTCTACATAAAACATTTCCTGGACTTCTTCTTGCCATTGGATAAGGTTGGAATTCTTTAGCTTAGCATAAAAGGTCCTTTGTGATCTGGTTCCTGTCTCCTTTTCCAGTATCATATCTCAGTGCTACTTCTCTTAATCACACAGAAATACATATTCTTGGAATGCACATGCCTTCTTTTTGTTTCTACGCTTTTGCACATACTGCTCACTTTTACTGAAGTGTCCTTCCTGACCTTTCTCAGCTAACTCACATATGTCCTTCAAGACTAAGCTCAGACATCACCATATCCAAGAAGCTTAGCAGGTCATTTATTTTGGCCACTGTCCCATCTACAGATTTGCAGTCCCAAGTAATTAAATGTTTTGCCTATCTTTAGCAATGATTGATCAACTTTAAAATGTTGGGTCCTTACAGTACATGTGTTTACTTAATATGTATAAAGATATTTTAACTCTCTTTCCTAATTAGCACTTTGCTATTTGTAGTTAAAGGAGTCTAACTCTCAGCCTAACAGGCCTGGCTGGGTGCTAGATTCCATGCTAACTCTTATCTACACACATCTATGGAAAGCTAAGTGCTGCCCACATTTCTAAGCCATTCGTCCAAGAAACACTGTCACACATAGCTAGGCAAGTTGTGCACTATGTATATTCACAATAGAAATATGTCCCAATCTCTCCTCCATGGCAAATGATCAGCTGAATGCCAAATGCTACCATATGCTCCAACCACAGTCAATGGATTGGGTCACCTTGCATGGTGGGGTTGCTGAGTTTTAGCCTATGCTGGCATTTCTCTAGGGAATAACATTTTGGTTAGAACATTAGCTAATAGCTAGTCCTCTCAGGTATCTGCCCTATGGGTAGCAAGAGGTGATATGCATGTTAAAAAAAAAAAAAAAGAGAGAGAAAAAAACTTGCATTTGAGAATCAGCCAGATTTGGATTTGAATTTTTGCTCTGCCAATTGTGTAGTCCTAAGAAACCTCTTAGATCTCTTTGATCCTCATTCCCCTTCTTCATCGGATATTAACAATTAACTTACAGGGACTCCATAGTAATAAATAAGTTATGTAGACCACCAAGCACTGATCCTGATCAGTTTGTTTTTTCCTTCTTCCCAACAAACTATCAGCCTCTGTGGCACAAGCGATCATAAATCAGGACACACATTGTCTACTGACTCATTCTAAGTGTCCATTTCATCTAGGCGTCTATAACATCCAGGGCTCAAAAGAATAAAATGGATATTAGTCAGAAACCCTCAAGTTACATACCCTGAGTTCAGAGAAGAGAAACTTCAGCCAAAATCATTGCTACTTACATTTTTTGGTTTTGCTCGATTTCTTCTTACTACTGCTTACCTGATTGTTTAGTATTTTTTGTTGTGTGAATTCTCAACAAATATCTCATTTCTCTTTTAGCTGATATTGTTTCTCTCACTGCTGATGTTGCTATGAATGTCGGGATTGGTTTATTGGAGAAGTGAGGGACTCTAGGATTCTCTTGTCTACAATACTTCTAGTTATTTGAAAAAACTCAACACAGTAGCTCAGGCTAGAGATTCTTGAAGCCATAATGTCTACAGGATCAAAGACGGCATTTGGAAACAATAGGTAGCAGTGTTTCTGAAATTACTTCCTCCACATTCTACCTCCCATAATTTTATGTATGTATGCATTTGATGTGTGTATGTTAAAGTATGCTTATGTGTGCTGCAGTCCATGGGGTCGCAAAGTGCAGGACATGACTGAGCAACTGAACTGACGTTATTGAGAAGGCTGGATGTGGGGTTGATAGCATGTTTTAATGAGAGATGAAATGTATTTCTTCTATGGAGAGAATAGCTATCGTTTCTTTGGACTTGTGTTCAAGGTAAATCTTTGAACAATTCACTAAAGAAAACATAGCAAGATTTATAATAGTTAAATTTTCTCAGAGGAAAAATCCACATCTCCCAGGCAGACTACACTGTCACACGCAAGGAGGAAACTGACATACGTTAACATCCAAAAGGCTGTGGTCTAAGGAAAGAAAAAAAAAAACCAAGAGACAAAATCGAGAAGCAAGGAAGTAATGGGCTTTTCTAGCCAGTTGGATTGTTTATGTCAACCTCAATCTTGATTCCACACTTAGCATGAAGAGACAATGAGCTCACAGGAAAGGAAATGGATTTGCTGGGATGGAGGAAATGAATTGGAATCCCACCCCCTAGCATTTTGGCAGTCACTAGCTTGTTTACAAATAATCCAGTTCTCTCTCCCGGGCACATGGAAGGATTGAATTTTCCACCCACTTAGAGTTAGCTGTGGTCTAAGTCTGGTCAATGAAACGTGAGCACAGTCAGGTGAATCACTTCTGAATGGCAGATTTAAGAGTTGATGGATTCTCTTTTCTCATTGCCATGGTAATGGCCATTGCACCAATTATAGCTGCCCTGTCAGTATGCAATCCAGAGTGAGGACCATGATGAATTAGAGAAGGATTCCTGATGGACCCTCAACTCCACACTTCTCATGAGAGGGGATTAAACTTTTATTATTTGATGTCTCATGGATTTGGGGGTTGTCTGTTACTGCCATGTAATCCAGTCTATGCAGACTGATGCAAGTCTTTCTGTAGACCACTGAACAAAATTTTTGCTTCTTTGAGCATCAGGTTTCTCATCTCCAAAATGGAGATAACTATAATAATAGCTACTCCCATCAACTCTTCCAAGGATCTAAAATTAGCATGTAAACTGTAAATCCTTTTAACATTGGCAAGTATCATCCCTGTCAGATAATCCATTATAAGGATGGAGGAATTTCCCTTCTCAAACTGACTTCAGAATATATTTCTTTCAAAGTTTGGCTTTGGATTATGAAGAGCAGTTTCAAAGATAATAAAAGCCTTCAATGAACTTTATCACCAGGCTTTCATTAAGGATCAAAATCCATTGCTTAAACACTGCCTAATAGAATCTAAGGCTTAAAACCAAAAAATTTGATAGTTGAAAGATTCCAGATCCAAGAGATTTGCATCCTATTGATCATTTGGCTACGAGCTGGTAGAGCAGCACAGTGTTCCGCCAGACTATTTCTGTTCCCAAACCTAAGAGGATACCCTTTTATCTGCCAGAGTTCTGAGATGGCATGTTGAATTTGTTACAATATTGCTTCTCTTTTATCTTTTGATTTCTAAGCCATGGGACATGTGGGATCTTAGCTCCCTGACCAGGGATCGAACCCTCATTCCCTGCATTGGAAGGCAGTTTAACCACTGGACCTCTATGAAAGTCCCTGAGATGGCATGTGAATAATGAAGTACCTACCACCAGTGATACAACCAGGAAGCCTGAGCCTTCTGTGTTGCACAACTAACCATTCCTCTTCACCATCTCACTTCATCGCCCCACTCTTGGGTTTACTTCTTTACATTATATGTGTATGTCTGTGTCCCTTAGGAGACTGCAAAATCTCAGCTCATCTTTGGTCCCTGGGAGTGGTTCCTGCTATCGCATCTGTATTGGATGGTCACCAGATCAAAGCCTTTCCTGTAAAAGGGAAATTTACTATATCCCCAAACCTTTCTAACCATGAAAACAGACTTTTTTCTTCTTCTTCTTCTTTTTTTTTTTTAACCAGATCAGACCTTTTCAGAACTCTTAACCCCTGATCAATTCTCACCTCCTAAAATAAAACAGAATACCCCTGCGCCCTCTCCTATGGAAATTAGAAAGGCAATCACCATGTTGACCTTTAATCTTCAGTGCTTTTCATGGGCTCTGCTGTCTAGATCCTTTATCATTTTTATCAGGCCCAGACCCTAGCTTTCACTGCCCATTTTAAAATATGGTGCTTAGACATATTCTATCAAGTAGAATGTAATTCCCTTGGGGGTGGAAATGACATCTATCATGGTATCACTGCCTAACAAAGTTTCTGGCTCATTATAGGGGCTCAATAAACGGGACTAAATAAGTGCATGAATATAAACAGTACCCCCAGACACAGTCTCACCCAGTTCATCTGAGACCGCCTCTTTTTTCATGACCGCAGGCTTCCTCTGTCCCACCAGTTCTCACTGCCACTTCCTGTCCTGTGTGTGACCACACAGGAAGGCGTCTGACTGTTCTCTGGGTCTTATCAGATCAGTAGACTCTGTCTGCGGGGCTAAACTCAGGCTCATCTTCCTAAGTACTTTGTGAAGCTGCTGAAACACCCCCAGGAACTGTCTCAGGACATACCACCTCCCTCAGCAACCAGGTGGGAAGCACAGTCTCACCTCAGCCTAAAATTTTCCATGAGGTCTGTTCCTGCTTCCTCCAGACTCACTTCATGTCACCTACCACCCACTTCTACCATGCATCTGTACTCCGATCTCCTTGTTCCTTGAAGACATCATGATTCTTCTTGTCTCAAGACCCTGGTGCATGCTCTTTCCTCTGCTCCAAAGGTTCTCTCTCAACCCCTTCACTCATCTGCACCCAAACATCATTTCCTCAGAGGAGTCATTCCTGACCCCAGACTAGAATTGGGTGTTATTTGATTTTCCTAGCATTGCACCTCTTTCCTACAGAGAAGGAATGGTGATTTATAATGACACATTCATTTATGTCTATTTCTAAGTTTCCTAAGGGCAGGGTAAGGACTTAATTTATTTTGATCATTTCTATGTCACAGTATCTAAAATAGCACCAAATTCATAGTAGGTACCCAAGAACTATTTGTTGGTAGAAGAAGTCAGCATCTCTCTTTCTAAACTCAAAAGCTCTGTGAGGACATAGGCCATTATTTTTTCAGATCACAGTATGCCTAAGGACCTGCACAGTAGCTGGTGCAAAATACGTATTCAATAATCATATGAAAAAGGGGAAGGGTGGAGGGAAGGGATATTTAGGGAGTTTGGGACTGCCATGTACACACTGCTATATTTAAAATGGATAACCAACAAGGTCTTAACTGTGTAGCATAGGGAACTCTGCTTAATGTTATGTGGCAGCCTGGATGGAAGGGGAGTTTGGGGGAAAATAGAACTCGTTTGTGTATGGCTGAGTCTGTTTGCTGTCCACCAGAAATTATCACATCTTTAATCGACTATACACCAATATAAAATAAAAAGTTTATTTAAAAATAAATTAAAAATTAAAACTTCCAACAAACAAAAATCCAGGACCAGAAAAATAAGGAAAGAAGAGAAACTTTTTCCAATTGTTTATCTTTCTCTGAGAATCACAGATTTCTAACATCTTACATCTACTCTAGGGTTTGATATGACATATTTATATTTGATGCAGAATAAAACACAAAATATGTTTAACTTTAAAAAACCAATCATGTGAATAAATAAGGAAGGAAAATAGGATGAAGGGAAAGGAGAACAGACAGAAGAGACAAAATTAGCAATATAATCCCCTTTACCAGGGTTTCCCAGGTGGCTCAGTGGTAAAGAATCTACCTACCAATGCAGGAGACATGGGTTCAATCCCTGGATCAGGAAGATCCCCTGAAAGAGGAAATGGCAGCCCACTCCAGTACTCTTGCCTGGGGAATCCCATGGACAGAGGCGTCTTGAGGACTTCAGAGGAGCCTTGAGGACTTCAGTCCATGGGGTCACAAAAGAACTGGACACAACAGAGCAAATGAGCATGCACACACCCTCAAAAGGGTCTCAACTTGGCCAATAAATCATATGGTCACCATAGCTGTGTCTCACAATGTGTTATAGATATTTTTAGGTCAAAGAGCAAAGGATGAGAGAGAGTAGGTCTTGGAAAGTTACCATGTCTCTATAGGAGTCACAAGGTAGTCAGAAAGCCAGATAAGGATAATTCACATTCTGGTAGTTCTAGAAGATTCTCAAGGAGCCTTAGGGGTGTCCTCAGTCTCCAATGGGCTGCGTCCATCTAACTGCTTATGGGAGGCTCAGATCAGGAACTGGCCTGTTACATTAGTGGAAAAATCAAAATATCTCCTATCATTTCCCTGCCCCATTACACACAAGCACACACACGCACATGCACACACACACAAACACACACACACACAGTGAAGATGGAAGCAAAGAAGTATGTGACTTTTTCTATTTTCTCAAATCTCCAAAACTCAAGGCTTCCGACTTCAAACTTCTCATCTCATTCATATTCCCCAGGTTGAAACTGACATAAGTCTTAAAAGAGAGAGACATGTTTGAGCCCATATCTAAAGCAGTGAAAGCTGTTCTGCCTTGTTCCTCTAGCTCTCCTTATGGCAAAGTTTTCAAAGTTGAAATTCCGTGTTAGTTACCAAGCTTAACAGAAGACAGAGTCAATGCATAACCTTTACGTTCTATGAACTAACGTAGTTCTTGGAGTCCAAAATCTGTGTTCCAGTGTGCAATAAGTTTCTTTCCCAAAAGTTCTTATGACCCTGAACTTATCTTTCTATGGATTGTAATGATAGGTTCCTGTAGCTGGAGTCAGAGAGAGTGACTGAGATCCAACTCTTTCCACACCCTAGTATGAATTTTGCTGAGCACACTTAACAGGAACAAATACTTTCAGTGCACATGCAGGCACATGCATACACACATCCACAACCAATGTCTGTGTTTCTTTGTGTATATACACAAACACATGTACACACACACACACACACACACCTGTATTCAGATTACACCACAATGCATATTTCCATAGGGATGGATGTTGCCACTCTTTATAGATGGATAGGATTCAACAAGCACATATATATATATGTTGATTTATGAATATTTACATAACATATTCATATATGAATTTATGTATTCACTCATTCATTCAACAAATAACCAAATGTCTCCTATGAGTCAGGCTCTATTCTAGAGGCTTGGAATATATCTGTGAACACACAAGACAAATATCCTTGCCCCTTCTAGAAATTACATTCCAGACTAGGGGGGACAATGTTACAGAGCAAACATAATAAATAAATTAAATGATATCTTAGAAGGTAAGTGCTACAATAGACTGAGATCAGAATGTGGCTGGAGTGGCTGGTTTGCAATTTTAAGCAGGATAATAGAGTGCTATGTAGATTTCATTGAGAAGCTGATGTTTGAACAAAGACATAGAAAGTGAGAGACTAGTCTACGTGATAGCTGTGGGGAAGGGTTTTCCAGTTATAACCACTGCAAAGACCTTGAGGTGACAATGTATCAGACGCTATGAAACAGCAAGGAATACCTTAGAATGTAAAGACGGAGGGAAAATATCTTATAGGGAATATGGTCAGAGAAATGCTGGAGACCAGATCATATAAAGCATATAGGTAATATACAAAGTGCTATGCATGTATATGGAGTACATGTACAGGCGTGTTTGTATTTTGAGTCTTTAATGTACTTAGCCTTATGTGTATTTTTCCTGGGTAAGTATGTTAGACACATACAGAAAATTATAAATTGTATATATATATTTGTGTGATATTCTTTTTATTTTGTCTAGATGTTCTATACCTATGATAGTGGGTGTCCATTCATATATTTATTGTGCAACTGAATGTTGCTGTTATTCAGTTATTCAGTTATTAAATCGTGTCCAACTCTTTGTGATCCCATGGACTGTAGCCTACTAGGCTCCTCTATACCAGGATTTCCCCAGCAAGAATACTGGAGTGGGTTGCCATTTCCTTCCCCAGGGGATCTTCCTGACCCAGGGATTGAACCCACATCTCCTGCTTGGCAGGTAGATTCTTTACCATTGAACCACCTGGTAAGCCCGCATTTGAATGTACATGTGAGTTTATGGACTAAAGTGGCACCCCATATACGTGTGTGTGTGTGTGTGTGTGTGTGCTTATGTACCACACTGGTGCACATGTCTACAAATAGTCATGTGTCACTGTAAATGATAGGAAAATCTCACACTTATACGAACTGTCTGCAAATTCATGGGCTTTCTCTGCAGGCATCTGGCAGAAGGCAGCTAGCCACGTCATTGCTCCTCACAAGAGAACCCCACCCTAAGGCAGAAAGCATGCTGAATGGATGAGGAGACAGGTCTTAAAAGACTGTGAGTCTTGAATCATGAGACTGGAGAAGACAGCAAAGCCATGAGCAGCTGAGAAAAATGCAAGGTTTTCTGACATCAATAAATTATTGACCTGATTCTGGCACTCAGTCATTTACCATGAGCATCAGAAGTGCCAGCCTGTTCTGTCAGATCCTACTAGAGAATTGCTTTTATCTTTCTTATACTTTTTCTTCCACTTGTTGCTGGCAAATAAATTGCTGATACACATGAATTTTAATTTGAGATTTTATTCTTAAAAAACATAGTGTATAGGGTAAGATATAAGGTTGTTTTTTTTTTCTATTTTTCATACTTGTCAGAGTTGTAAACTTAAAGCCAAGTTAATTAAAGTCAATGGAGAATGTATTTTTTTTATTAAACTTTCTCTTGCTATTGATTTCCCTTTCATACAAACAGTACAGACTTAGCCCTCAAAATCAAAAATACTGTAGAGCAAAGAAAAGGAATAATCAAGCTCCCAAGGTGATTTACAAACTCTGACACAGGATTTCAGAGGTGGCTAGGATTTCAGGGGTGGCTGAACTGGCAAAATGTTGAGAAACTAGGTCAGCTAAGGACAGACAGACCCAGCTGTGAGCCAGCTGAAATTTGTGAGGCCAAGTTCCCAGGTACATTTGGCTTATAAAAGCTGTGGTTTCTTCACAGTACAAACATCTGGACCATTGCAACAGTCCTAATTTTTATTCCCACTTTCAGTCTATTCCCTCCAATCCATTTTCTATCTGGGATGTGGATGCATCTTCCCAAGGCATAATTCTGATGATATCATTTGTAAGCTGAAAACTTTCAATGACTTCCTCTATCCAAGTATCTGCAAACTACAGCCCATAGGCCGGATCCAGACCACCCCCAATTCTTGTAAATAAAGCTTTATTGTAACACAGACATGCTTTTTTGTCTCTGTATTTTCTATGGCTGTTTTCATGTTACAATGGCAGAGATGAGTAGAGACCATATCACCTTCACAGCCTGAAATATTTTCAATCTGCTTTTTTATGAAAAGAGCTTGCTAATCCCTGCTCTAATGTGTTAAGTAAGAACCATAGTCTCAGTCTAGTATTTAAGACCTTCCAAACAAATGTTTGACTCATTGGAAAAGACCCTCATGCTGGGAAAGATTGAGGGCAAGAGGAGAAGGGGGTAACAGAGGATGAGATGGTTGGATGGCATCACTGACTCAATGGATATGAGTTTGAGCAAACTCAGGGAGACAGTGAAGGACAGGGAAGCCTGGCGTGCTGCAGTTCATGAGGTCGCAAAGAGTAGGACACGTCTTAGCATGTCTGCTAAGAACAAACAATTCCTTCCCACTTTAATTACTATTCTTCTTTTACTAATAACATGGCCCCATGTTAGAATCATTTTGGGCCAGTCAGTGCTCCCCAAACACTCAATAGCAGAGTGAAGATTGCTCCATGTCCATCGCCTCTTCTTCTGGTTATAGCACTTGAGTTTTGCTTTGGAAGACTGATCCCCTTCAACTCTCAGTCTTTGTGGTTCTTGGGGGCTAACCTTATCTCTCACCCCAGTAAAGAATAATGATAAGAACTGGCAATTAGAGTATTCCATTCTTTTATCATGATTGATTCCGAAATAGTCACTTGATTGAAGCTACACCAATGGGGCATAATTTGTGTTTAATTATTTCCCAAACTATTGGGAAAGAAAAACTCTTTTTTCCACTGAGGTTCTTGAGCCTATCAACTGTAACCAGTACTAGGGAGAGATGACTTGAAAATTAAGTCAAAATAGAGGGAAGTAGAACCAGTCCATCCTAAGGGAGATCAGTCCTGGGTGTTCATTGGAAGGACTGATGTTGAAGCTGAAACTCCAGTACTTTGGCCACCTGATGTGAAGAGGTGACTCATTTGAAAAAAACCTGATGCTGGGAAAGATTGAGAGCAGGAGGAGAAGGGGATGACAGAGGATGAGACAGTTGGATAGCATCACCGACTCGATGGACATGGGTTTGGGTGGATTCCGGGAGTTGGTGATGGACAGGGAGGCCTGGAGTGCTGCGGTTCATGGGGTCACAAAGAGTTGGACACAACTGAGCGACTGAACTGCTGACTGACTGAGAGCCATTCTAGATGAAGAATCTGATCCCAATGGCATATTGTAGGTATCTGGTTTGAACTATACCTGAAGCAAGACTACTTATATACTTCTTATGTGTAGGAAATGATAAGGTCTCTTTTTGTTCTTGAGAAGGTTGAATAGGTTTCTGCCCGTTATAATCCAAACATTCCTGCTGTAAACACTCCTCCTGTTTCCTTAACTATATGTCATTGCTCTGTCTCGTCCCTCAGCTTTGAATGCCTTCTTCCTGGTTCTCCCTGACTGTATTTTATCCTCTCTCAAACCTCACTTTTCTGAAACCTTGCTTGTCCTCTCAATGAAATACAGTCTCTTACTTTTAAGCTCCATAGCTTAATTCTACCTTTCTTGTCATCGAGACCCATACTTTGTGCCTTGTATGAAGTACATGAAAATGTTTGTTGAATAAATAAACAAGTTCCTGGTGTGGTGAGAATGATTCTCTTAAAGATTAGATTTGAGATTAGGGTGTGGGGGGCATGAGAAATGCCTCAGACTGAAGCAGACTTTCACTTGAAATCACAAAACTAGCTCTGATTGTTTAGTAGCATTAAATGTTTAGAAATGATGCAGAAGCACACTGTGGAAAGCAGTATGGAGGTTCCTCAAAACACTAAAACTAGAACTACCATATGATCCCACAATCCTACTCCTGAGTATATCTCCAAAAAAACCCAAAACAGTAATTTGAAAAGATGCATGAATCCCAATGTTCATAGCAGCTTTTCATATTTTCCAAGATATGAAAACTAAGTGCTTATTAAAAGATGAATGTATAAAGAAGATGTGGTATCTACATACAATGGAATACTACTCAGTCATTAAAAAGACTGAAACTTTGCCATTTTTAGCAACATGGATGGCCTTAGAAGGCATTAACGCTAAGTGAACTAGGTAAGAGAGAGAAAAATTCTGTACGATATCACTTATATGTGAAATCTAAAAAATACAATACTAGCAACTTTGCAGCAGCAGTGAATATAAATAAAAGAAGAAGCAGACAACAAATCTAGAGACACTCTATTAATAATAGTAATTACCAATGGGGGGAACAAAGCGGGTAAGGGCAGTATAGGGGCAGTACAAACTATTAGGTGTAAAATAAAGTGGTGGTGCAGTGGTTAAGACACTGCTTCCAACGCAGGGGGTGCAATTTCGATCCCCGGTCAGAGAAATAAGATAGCGCATGCTATGCGGTGTAGTCAAAAGATTTTTTAAAAAGATACAAGGATATATTTTATAATAACTATAAATAGAGTATAGCCTTTAAAAATTGTGCATCACTATATTGTACACCTGTAACTTACATAATACTATATTTCAATTAAAAAATTAAAATAGGTATGGTAATAAAAATAAAAACATAAAGTGTTGCAAGAGCAGTACGAAGAGAGCTTCTATCTTTTTCATCCAGATTTCTCAGTTGTCAACCTTGGGCTATATCTTCGGACCCCACCATACACACATAAACACACACACATAAACACACACACATAAATCACACATAGGAACGCTAACTGTTCTTGTTCTTTTTTTTTCAGTCTCTTGAGATCAGTGTGTGTATCTCCAAAACAGACATAAACCCTTTCCATTATTATGGAACCACCATATACGGGCCACATTCAGCTATTGCTCCAAACAATGTCCATTTGTTACTTTGTGATCGAGAATCCAATTCAGTATCAGGCATTGCACTTGGTTGTCATGTCTCTTGAGTTCCTCCATCCTTTTCAGTCTTTCTTGAACTCGACAGGATGCCAAGCCTTTCATTCCACAGGATGTTGCTCAATCTGGGTTCATCCAGTGTCTCCTCATGACTAGACCCAGAGCATGTATTTTTTGGCAGAAATAGCACAGACTTGCTGCTCTGTTCCTCATACTGCATTCCATGGAGGGGTACCTAATGTCACTCTGGCCAACCCCAGATGATGCCAAACCTTGATCACCTGGTCAGATCACTTCCTGCCAGCTTTTTTCACTCTAGAGTCGCCATATTTATCTTTGTGATTGATAAATATGTTATAGTAAGGTATTCCAAAGTAACCAATATCCTACACTTCTGTAAGTCTCTACTCGCCTGCTTCAGAGTTTATTAATAATTCCTACTTGAAACAGCCACCACCCTGGTAAGGATTTTCTATATTCCTCACCCCAACTACATTTATAATTTATTAGTTGACATTTTACTACAAGGGGCTTCCTGGGTAGCTCAAACAGTAAAGAATCTGCTTGCAATGCAGGAGACCTGGGTTCAATTCCTGGGTTGGCAAGATCCCCTGGAGAAGGGCATGGCAACCCACTCCAGTATTCTTGGCTGGAGAATTCCATGGACAGAGGAGCCTGGTGGGCTCCAGTCCATGGGGTCACAAAGAGTTGGACACAACTAACATGACACAACAGCATTTTACTACAAGGAAGAACTTTCTTTTCTCTCCCTCTTTTTCTCTCTCTCTTCACTATAGATGCAATAATTCCTATTTTCTACAACAGAAGGCAATCTGTTATAATCATTTAATTCTTAAAGTGTCTTAGATTTTGTCAGCAGGAGCCCCTGATTCCAATTTCCTTTTGCCTTGTCCCCATATTCTTCGAGCACTTTCCTACTTTCAGTTGCCAAAAATTTGGGAGCTCATGTTACATTTGTCTTGCCCCAGCTCTGGAGTCAACCTTTTTTCCAAGGGGCCTTGACTCCTTTTAGTGGAAAACTCTATTTGAAAAGCAAGATATGAGAGCCTGGTGTACTCATTGCTACTGGAATGGCATTGTTTCTAAGCCCTTTTAGCAGACAGAGGTAAGAAACATGCATATATACACATACATTAACACACATGTGTATACATACATTTATATACATCTATGTCGGAGAAGGCAATGGCACCCCACTCTAGTACTCTTGCCTGGAAAATCCCATGGACGGAGGAGCCTGGTAGGCTGCAGTCCATGAGGTCATGAAGGGTCGGACACGATTGAGCGACTTCACTTTCACTTTTCACTTCCATGCATTGGAGAAGGAAATGGCAACCCACTCCACCATTCATGCCTGGAGAATCCCAGGGCTGGGGAGCCTGGTGGGAGGCTGTCTATGGGGTTGCACAGAGTCGGACACGACTGAAGCGACTTAGCAGCAGCAGCAGCAGCATGTCTATTTCTGTATCTATTGATAGGTAGATAGGTAGAGATTTCAAAACAAAGCTATGAATTTACTCTATCTCCAATTTCAACCTAACACCTGAGATTTCTTTCTTGCTTCCTTTTCCCATAATTGTAAATGTCTTCTCTGATTATGCTCAATATTGACTCTAATATTAAAAAAAAAGAACTTGAAAGCAAGAAATTCTTGACTTTGCATTTCACTAGAGAGCTGAGAATGTGTTAAATTTACAAGGACTAAATGGATCAGTGCTGTCCTTTGGTGCCTGAGTCATGTTAAACCTGGCTTTGGCAGTGGAACTACTGACTGGAAAACTTTTCAGGAAATCAGGAGGCTAATTGTCTGCCTTGCTGTCTAAACTCTCTCTACCTGGCAATGGACCCTCTTTAATCGGTCTCATAGGCTTCTTAAAATGAGAAATGAAAAAATATTTTCAAGATCTCTCTGTGGCTCTCCAGAGATGGATGCTGTTTATATACAAAGAGTAATCATTGTTGCTGTGTGGAAAAAATGTTTTCCAGAATCTCTGCTCTTCTCAGGCTGCTAAAGAGGTGAAGCTACCGATGGCATTAGGTGCAGTGACATAAGTCAAAATGAATTACAAACAACCCTCAACTCCCATATTTTTTTCTTTTATTTATTTTACTTAAAAAAAAAAAATACTGTACACCACAAGGAATGCAAGTGAAGCTGTGTTGTCACTTAACAGGTACAAAGCTTTCAATCCCGGGTCAAGTGGGGCATGGTGTCTGGGGTGAAGCAGACAACAAGCAGAAGAGCGGCCTTGATCCGAGATCTGCTCTGCCTTTTCTTCAACTCTAACAACCCAGAAAGGGACGCTCTCTCTTGCTAAGTCCCTTCTTTTGGAAGGAGGAAATTGATTAGGCCCAAGAGGTTTCGATTAAATGGATTGAGTGACTTTCTCAGCATCACACGAGGTGATACATGTAGAATCAGGTCTCAGTTAAAGAATGCTATGGTCTTTGTTCATCTAACAGCTGCCCCGTGGCCCCCAGATCTAGGTTTCATAGACCACGATTATCCATTGCTAGCTATATTTCAGACCAGTAAACCTACAGACATATATAGACATGATCTCTATTTCTGGCCCTTCCTGGGATCACACAGAATAGCCAAAATGGAAGAACCATCTAATTTCCTCATTTTATAAATGAGAACACAAAGGTAAGGAGATTTGTCCAAAAGGGGTTCTACTCTACTGTGTTTTACTTACTCTTCCTTGTATTAGTTCTCCTGCATTTAAAAGTTAAATCTTGGTTAAGGGTCAGCTCTGGATTTAGCTACTTCCCAGATATCACATTTCCTCAAAATTTTTATGATAAAAGGAAATGCTATCCTAACCCTTTCCTCTCATTCAGTCTCACATTGCACCCCTAGTGCATCCATGCATGCAGCATAGTGCAGAACACACTAAAATGACTCTCATCCTGGCTCTGCCACCAACAGCTGGGTGACACTGGGCAGGTCCATTGACCTCTCCGAACCTCAGTTTCCTCATCTGTGAAATGAAGGTATTGAGTTAAAATATCCATTCATTCCACAAGCAAATACAGAACAAAATAGAAATGCCCTCCTCCTCTCACCTAGTTTATTTGACCTTAGCCATGATCTTAGATGGGCTTTCCTGGTGGCCCAGACTGTAAAGAATCAACCTGCAATGCAGAAGAGGTAGGGTCAATCTCTGGGTTGGGAAGATTCCCTAAAGAAGGTAATGGCAACCCAACGCACTCCAGTATTCTTGCTTGGAGAATCCCATGGACAGAGGAGCCTGGCAGACTACAGTCCGTAGGGTCACAAAGAGTCAGACACAAATGAGTGACTAAGCACACAGGTGTGCATGACCTTAGATAAGTGACCAGATCTACCATGAACTGAGTTTTCTCAACTGTATAGTGGGAATAACAGAATTACCTACTTCATCACTTTGTTGTGAAGATTAAGAGATGACTATGTAAAGCATGTACAGAAGTGATTGGCACATAAGGCAAGCTCTCAAAATTTGCTGACTGTTTTTATTATTGTAGCTATCATCATCATTATTGCCACTGTCTCCCTGCTCCCAGGCTTATACTTTGTCCTCTGCTTGACTTGAGCTTCCTCTCATCTGTTGATTCAAATCCTACCTGGCTTTCAGGACCCGGTTCAAATACTCTTCCACAAAGCCCTGCCTAATTCCCTCCAAACTCTTCCTTGGAATGTTCACCCGTGGTCCTCTGAAATCTCAACCTCATTTGAATATGTATTATCTCCTTCTCTAGGCTCCTGAATGGCAGGGCTTCTATCTGACTGATCTTTAATCCAAGGACCTAGCACAGAACCCAGCAACTTGTAGGGAAGTAGTAAATATTTGTTGAATGAACGAGCTATAACATTGCTTATACAGCAGATCTACTTGGTTGCATAAATAGTTGCATTGGTTTCATATCAATATACCCGAGACAGATTTTTTTTCCTAAGTGTTGTTTATAAAACAACTGATGATGTAGACCAAAAATATATATTAGTAATGCCAAATGCTGGTCCTTAGATCAGTTCAAGTTATCTTTGGAGATCTTTTAGATATAAAGAATATGATGCCCTCCTCCAAAACATTCTGACTCAGTAGATCTGGTTGGGAGTGGAGAAAACCCCCCAAATTGTTCTTTTTGGAAAGTTTCACAAATGATTGTGATGTGTAACCAAAATGGAGATGCTCAAATGTATATTACACTGTAACAAGGTTCCCAATTTTTCTCCCTCAAATGACTATTTAAATACACAACCATATAGCCTAAAAGGTTTTTTTGCTTTTTATGTTCATCACAATCAATATCTTCTTTGCACACTTAGGATCCTCAATGAATGATACCAGCCATTAAGAAGGAGCATATTGGAAAGATGCAATACTTTAATTGGCAAAAGATGTAGGTTCTAGAACACACATAGGCAAATATGTATTAAATTTGAATAACCTACTTTTCCTCTCTGAGTTTTAATTTCCCCATTTTTTAAATTCTAGCAGTTATAACAGCAGCATGAAGCTAGTTTGGAGATCTTGAGGTCAGCTTGGCTACTCAGATTCATCCCATCCCAGTGCTGTTTGATTTTGCTGGTATAGCCCTGTTATAAGTGAAAGTATTCTGAGGGCATCATGGAAGTAAGTTGAGAAAACGATGGTTTTCCAGAGTCTTTAGAAGGGCACGGGCTTTTCTTCACTGTTTGGAGGCAGAATCAACAGTTTTGTGTATAAACTGTGCTCCGAGCCACAGAATTCCAGAAGCCCCTTTGATGCCCCTTTATGGTTAAGATGTCAGGGAAATGCTAATTGCATTCAACTCAAGAACTGATGGAGAAGGTCCAACACCAAGGGACCTTTTGAAGGTCCCTTGGACTGCAAGGAAATCAAGCCAGTCAATCCTAAAGGAAATCAACCCTGAATATTCACTGAAAGGACTCATGCTGAAGCTGAAGCTCCAATACATTGGCCATCTGATATGAAGAGCTGGCCCAGGCCCTGATGCTGAGAAAGATAGAAGGCAAGGGGAGAGGATGGCAGATGATGAGATGTTTGGATAGTATCACTGACCTCAGTTCAGTTCAGTTCAGTCATTCAGTTGTGTCTGACTCCTTGCGACCCCATGAACCACAGCACACCAGGCCTCCCTGTCTATCACCAACTCCCAGAGTCAACCCAAATCCATGTCCATTGAGTCGATGATGCCATCCAACCATCTCATCCTCTGTCGTCCCCTTCTCCTCATGCCCTCAATCTTTCCCAGCATCAGGGTTTTTTCCAATGAGTCAGCTCTTCACATCAGGTGGCCAAAGTTTTGGAGTTTCAGCTTCAACATCAGTCCTTCCAATGAACACTCAGGACTAATCTCCTTTAGGATGGATTGGTTGGATCTCCTTGCAGTCCAAGGGACTCTCAAGAGTCTTCTCCAACACCACAGTTTAAAAGCATCAATTCTTCGACGCTCAGCTTTCTTTTTAGTCCAACTCTCACATACATACATGACCACTGGAAAAACCATAGCCTTGACTAGACGAACCTTTGTTGGCAAAGTAATGTCTCTGCTTTTTAATATGCTGTCTAGGTTGATCATAACTTTCCTTCCAAGGAGTAAGCATCTTTTAATTTCATGGCTGAAGTCACCATGTGCAGTGATTTTGGAGCCCAGAAAATCAAAGTCAGCCACTGTTTCCCCTGTTTCCCCAGCTATTTCCCAAGAAGTGATGAGACTAGATGCCATGATCTTCGTTTTCTGAATGTTGAGCTTTAAGCCAACTTCTTCACTCTCCTCTTTCACTTTCATCAAGAGGTTCTTTAGTTCTTTTTCACTTTCTGCCATCAGGGTGGTGTCATCTGCATATCTGAGGTTATTGATATTTCTCCTGGCAATCTTGATTCCAGCTTGTGCTTCCTCCAGCCCAGTGTTTCTCATGATGTACTCTGCATATAAGTTAAATAAGCAGGATGACAATATACAGCCTTGACATACTCCTTTTCCTATTTGGAACCAGTCTGTTGTTCCATGTCCGGTTCTAACTGTTGCTTCCTGACCTACATACAGATTTCTCAAGAGGTAGGTCAAATGGTCTGGTATTCCCATGTCTTTCAGAATTGTCCACAGTTTATTGTGATCCACACAGTCAAAGGCTTTGGCATAATCAATAAAGCAGAAATAGATGTTTTTCTGGAACTCTCTTGCTTTTTTGATGATCCAGCAGATATTGGCAATTTGATCTCTGGTTCCTCTGCCTTTTCTAAAACCAGCTTGAACAACTGGAAGTTCACGGTTCATGTACTGCTGAAGCCTGGCTTGGAGAATTTTAAACATTACTTTACTAGCATGTGAGATGAGTGCAATTGTGAGGTAGTTTGAGCATTCTTTGGCATTGCCTTTTTTGGGGATTGGAATGAAAACTGACCTTTTCCAGTCCTGTGGCCACTGCTGAGTTTTCCAAATTTGCTGGCATATTGAGTGCAGCACTTTCACAGCATCATCTTTCAGGATTTGAAATAGCTCAACTGGAATTGTATCACCTCCACTAGCTTTGTTAGTAGTGATTCTTCCTAAGGCCCACTTGACTTCACATTCCAGGATGTCTGGCTCTAGGTAAGTGATCACACTATCGTGATTATTTGGGTCATGAAGATCTTTTTTGTACAGTTCTTCTGTGTATTCTTGCCACCTCTTAATATCTTCTGCTTCTATTATGTCCCTACCATTTCTGTCCTTTTTTGAGCCTATCTTTGCATGAAATGTTCCCTTGGTATCTCTAATTTTCTTGAAGAGATCTCTAATCTTTCCCATTCTATTGTTTTCCTCTATTTCTTTGCATTGATCACTGACTAAGGCTTTCTTATCTCTCCTTGCTATTCTTTGGAACTCTACATTTAAATGGCTATGTCTTTCCTTTTCTCCTTTGGTTTTCGCTTCCTGTCTTTTCACAGCTATTTGTAAGGCCTCCTCAGACAGCTACTTTGCACTGATTCAATGGACATGAATTTGAGAAAACTTGAGGAGATGGTGAAGGACAGGGAAGCCTGGCGTGCTACAGTCCATGGGGTCACAGAGTCAGACATAACTTAGCGACTGACAAATGACAACAAAATTCAACTCAAATCATCTCTACTAGCTTAAGCCCTTTTGGTTACAAGTGACAGAAACACAACTCAAATTATTCTAGGCTGAACAGATTAAGCAGACTTTTCACTATGCTTTAAGAATAGGTGAAATTGGGCTTCCCTGGTAGCTCAGTGGTAAAGAATCTGCCTGCCAGTGCAGGAGACAAGTTCAATCCTTGGTCTGGAAAGATCCCACATGCCAAAGGGCAACTGTGCCCATATGCCACAGCAACTGAGCAAGTGCTTTAAAGCCCAGGAGCTGTAACTACTGAGCCCGTGAGTCAAAACTCCTGAATCCTGAATGCTTGAGCCCATGGTCCATAACAAGAGAAGTCACCACACTGAGAAGCCCGTGCTCCGCAACTGGAGAGGAGCCCCCTGCTCACCCCAACTAGAGAAAAGCCTGAGCAGCAACACTGACCCAGACAAATAAATAAATAAATAATTTTTTAAATAGCTGAAATGAAAAACTCAATTGTTGCAAGAGCTTTCTCATTGCTTGTCTCTGTAGCTCTCCGCCTATTACCTGTGCGTGTTCAGCCAAGCCTCCTCCACACAACAGGCAATGTGAATGATTCTTATCTTTGCATCATTGCCACCAGAAAGGGACTGCCCTTTTCTTGTTCCAATTTGGAAATTCTGTGGAAGACCTCTGGCCTGACTTGGATCATGTGTCCATACTCTGAGTCAATCACCCAGACTGTGGAGAAACAAGTTCTCTAAATGTCAACCCTTATTCCTATAACAAAATTTAAGTAAGAGGGTGAGAAAGTTGGGGGTTACTTCCAGGGAAAGGATGAGTGCTGGGAAAGCCAAACAACCAAGAGTCCAGTGCACTGTCCTGTAGGCGTTTAGGTGTATATATATAAAAGAGTTGCCAGATAGCCACCTTCCTGAAATATAACTTCATGAAATACATCCTGGTTCTGCTACCAACTAGCTGTGTGACCTTGGCCACATTCATCATTCGTGTCTCTATGTTCTGGTTGCTTACATAAATGACTATTTCCTCTACTTGACTAAGGTTTTTGAGATCAAATAGTAGTTATTATTCATATTAACATCTGTAGGATCCAGTACAAAGTCTGGCCCTGAATAATTACCTGATCTTGTGTTGTGTAATTTTTAAAATCATATACAAGCAAAGTTTTTGATGTGGCTTACTGCGATACTTATGACATTTAGATTTTTAAAAAAATATAGAAAGTGAAAAGTGAAAGTCACTCAGTCGTGTTTGACTCTTTGCTACCATGAGTGGAATATACAGTCCATGGAATTCTCCAGGCCAGAATACTGGAGTGGGTAAACGTTCCCTTCTCCAGGGGCTCTTCCCAACCCAGGGTTTGAACCCAGGTCTCCCACATTACAGGTGGATTCTTTACCAGCTGAGCCACAAGGGAACCCTAAAGACAGTGAAGGGAATATAAACAAATGGAAAGGAAAGATAAAGCGAAGTGCACAGCATAAAGTCCTGTTAGGAGGCAGTAAGAGACATTTGTCTTAAAGCTTGCTGGCAGTCAGAGTAAGGATGGATGTTGAAATGACCCTACGATTAGGGCTGCTAGACACTGTAAAAATAAAAATAATGGGATGCCAAGTTAAATTTGAATTTCTGTTTTTAAAAACTGAGTAACTTGCCGTCTATGGGGTCGCACAGAGTCGGACACAACTGAAGCGACTTAGCAGCAGCAGCAGCAGCAACTTTAGTGTAGGATGTCCCGTATGATATCTGGGACATATTTATACCAAAAAAAATTTATCGTTCACCAGAAATTCAGCTTTATCTGTGTTTCCTGTATCTTACCTGACAATGGTGGTGGTTTAGGTGGTTTAGTCGCTAAGTTGTGTCCGACTCTTGCGACAATACTACCTGACAATACTAATGTCTACCTGACAATACTAATGGTAATTATGTTTTCCATGACCAAAGTATAAGGAACACACCAATTTCTCAGGTTAAATAGGATTTATTTTTTCCCAACACTGCTGCTGCTACTGCTGCTAAGTCACTTCAGTCGCGTCTGACTCCATGTGACACCATAGATGCAGCCCACCAGGCCCCCTAGTCCCTGGGATTCTCCAGGCAAGAACACTGGATTGGGTTGCCATTTCCTTCTCCAGTGCATGAAAGTGAAAAGTGAAAGTGAAGTCGCTCAGTTGTGTCCAACTCGCAGCGACCCCGTGGACTGCAGCCTACCAGGTTCCTCCATCCATGGGATTTTCCAGGCAAGAGTACTGGAGTGGGTGCCATTGCCTTCTCCATTTCCCAACACTAGGTTTCCACTAATAAAGTTCCTAAGAATGGGAGTTAACAAGGTGCTTAATGATGCTTGATTAGCTGAGACCCCAGACTCTCCCAGTCCTGGTTTCCTCTCTAGGCAATGCAAGAATTTGACTCAGTGATCGGCAAGGTTCCTCCTTGTACCAGTGCCCTGTGGTTGCTCCAGTCTGCTATTTTCCAGGCCTGGACTGTGCTTTTTGACTAGAATGGCCCTGTTGGAGCCAAAGGCTACAGACTGGACACTTTGATTTGCTGAATTCTTTACTTCACCCAGGAAGCTGGCCGAAGCCATGCTCTGATTCCCCCAAAGCTTTCATTGTGACTCCAGGTGGTGGCTCTGGCACCCACCCCTGAAGAGACTGGAGTCCACTTCTCTTTCTCTCACTGCATGTGTGTATTTACTGTAGAAGCCTGAGTCCAGCAGTGGCTGCAGGTCTCCTGAGGAGAGGTGAGCTGAAGGCCAGGGTATGAGGACTTCTAAGGAAGCAAGAAGGCTCAGGGAAACAAAGTAACTTATCCTGGCAAGGCAGGTGAGTCACTGGGCAACAACTCGTATCCAAATTTTATAGCTTTTCTACCATATAATGCTGTCTCACAAAAAAAGTTAACAGGGCCTCTAAGGAGGTTGATCAGTTATCCACAATGAGACCTAAGAATTTTTCAGGACTGTGATTAGAATTTGTTTCTCTAGTGAAGCTCTCTGAGTTTAGATTCATTTCTTTACCTAAAATCTTATTGGGGTTATTTTGAAGGCTGAATGATTGAGAAGAGTGTCTGGAAAATCCTCTGTCCTTTCTGGAATCAAAAATTTTCTGATTCAGCAATCCTACTCCTGGGCATATATCCAGAGAAAACTCTAATTCAAAAAGATACATGCACCCCAGTGTTCACAGCATCACTATTCACAATAGCCTAGACATGGAAGCAACCTAAATGTCAACTGACAGATGAATGGATACAGAATATGCAGTACATATATACAATGGAATATTACTCAGCCATAAAAATGAATGAAATAATGCCATTTGCAGCAACATGGATGGACCTAAAGCTATCACTAAGAGAAAGACAAATATCATAGGATATTACTTGTGTGGAATCATAGGATATTATGTGCAATCTAAAATATGATACAAATGAACTTATTTACCAAACGAAAACAGACCCACAGACATAGAAAACAAATTTCTTATTACCAAAGGGAAAGGGTTAGGAGGGATAAATTAGGGATTTAGGTTTAGCAGATACAAACTACTGTATATAAAACAGATAAACAACAAGGACCTACTACACAACACAGGAATTATATTCAATATCTTAAATTATAATGGGAAAGAATATATATCTGAATCATTTTGCTGCACACCAGAAACTAACACAACATTGCAAATCAACTATATTTCAATTTAAAAACAAGTTTGGGACTTCCCTGGCCATCTAGTGGTTAAGACCCTGCTCATCTACTGCAGGGAGCACAGATTCGATCCCTGGTTGGGGAGCCAATATCCCGCATGCCAAGCAATATGGCCAAAAAGTTTTCTGGTATCATGGTCCACATTGGTGATTTGGAGACAAAATGATAGGCTTTCAAGCCCAGACCTCTAGGCTGCCCTTCCAACCTCTTCCCTTGGCTTCTGTCTACTCTGAGATGACCTAACTCAGCAGTCACACAACTGTGTGCATTTCCCTGAAGATAGCCACACTCTCCCAGTCTCCAGAACTTTGAGTCCTTCCCTACTGCCTTCAAGATCTAGGTCAAGAGTCACCACCTGTGGGAAGTCTTTCCCAAACCCTCAGTCAGAGCAGGCATTACCCAGCAACTTAGCATGCCTACAGCTCTTAACCCACTAGACAGTGATTCTGGGTTTATACACCTCTCTCCAGTAAATCATAAACTCTTTACACAAAGCTTTGTTTGTTTTCTATGTAGCCCAGCATTTAATGTAGCCCCTCACATGAAGTTGGAACTCAGGAATTATTTGTTGAAAGTAGGAAAGAGGAAAAGAAGGAAAAGATGAATGAAGGGAGAAAGGGAAGAATAAAGAATGTTCTTTGCTGTCTTCAGAATGAAGTAAGTCCAATGAGGTTTTATTATTCTCTTGGGAGCCTCTTTTAACAGTTTCATTTCTTTGTAGGCTTTATACATCATCAACTATAATAAGTTCCAATTGTTTTCAATATTGAAGGAATAGGATTATGACTACGAAGCATCAGGATCAAGCCAGGACGTCTGAATCATGGTTGGAGACTCTTTGGGAGGACGTGGAGTTCTTTGGCCTTTTTTACTTGTACTTTCAGGCATAGTTCAGTTTACACCACATAATATAAAGACAAATGCAATAGAAAGAGAAATTAAGGAAACAATTCCATTCACCATTGCAACGAAAAGAATAAAATACTTAGGAATATATCTACCTAAAGAAACTAAAGGCCTATATTTAGAAAACTATAAAACACTGGTGAAAGAAATCAAAGAGGACACTAACAGATGGAGAAATATCCCATGTTCATGGATTGGAAGAATCAATATAGTGAAAATGAGTATACTACCCAAAGCAATCTATATATTCAATGCAATCCCTATCAAGCTACCAACAGTATTCTTCACAGAG
>NW_011494755.1:3308420-3310556 GCF_000754665.1 Bison bison bison
ACATAGGCAAAACACTCTCTGACATACATCACAGCAGGATCCTCTATGACCCACCTCCCAGAATATCGGAAATAAAAGCAAAAATAAACAAATGGGACCTAATTAACCTTAAAAGCTTCTGCACATCAAAGGAAACTATCAGCAAGGTGAAAAGACAGCCTTCAGAATGGGAGGAAATAATAGCAAGTGAAACAACTGACAAACAACTAATCTCAGAAATATACAATCAACTCCTACAGCTCAATTCCAGAAAAATAAATGGCCCAATCAAAAAATAGGCCAAAGAACTAAATAGACATTTCTCCCAAGAAGACATATAGATGGCTAACAAACACATGAAAAGATGCTAAACATCACTCATTATCAGAGAATTGCAAAGAAAAACCACAATGAGGTACCATTTCACGCCAGTCAGAATGGCTGCGATCCAAAAGTCTACAAGCAATAAATGCTGGAGAGGGTATGGAGAAAAGGGAACACTCTTACACTGTTGGTGGGAATGCAAACTAGTACAGCCACTATGGAGAACAGTGTGGAGATTCCTTAAAAAACTGGAAATAGAACTGCCATATGACCCAGCAATCCCACTGCTGGGCATACACACCAAGGAAACCAGAATTGAAAGAAACACGTGTACCCCAATGTTCATCACAGCACTGTTTATAATAGCCAGGACATGGAAACAACCTAGATGTCCATCAGCAGATGAATGGATAAGAAAGCTGTGGTACATATACACAATGGAATATTACTCAGCCATTAAAAAGAATACATTTGAATCAGTTCTAATGAGGTGGATGAAACTGGAGCCAATTATACAGAATGAAGTAAGCCATAAAGAAAAACATCAATACAGTATACTAACGCATATATATGGAATTTAGAAAGATGGTAATGATAACCCTGTATGCGAGATAGCAAAAGAGACAGAGATGTATAGAACAGTCTTTTGGACTCTGTGGGAGAGGGAGGGGGGGATGACTTGGGAGAATGGCATTGAAACATGTATAATATCATATAAGAAATGAATCGCCAGTCCAGGTTTGATGCAGGATACAGGAAGCTTGGGGCTGGTGCACTGGGATGACCCAGAGGGATGGGATGGGGAGGGAGGTGGGAGGGGGGTTCAGGATTGGGAACACGTGTACACCCATGGTGGACTCATGTTGATGTATGGCAAAACCAATACAATATTGTAAAGTAATTAGCCTCTAATTAAAATAAATAAATTTAACTTGAAAAAAAAAGACAAATGCAATCAAAGCCATTCGGCAGTGCCATTCACTCACACATCCGGTCAAATTTCCGAGTCCTGCCATGTTCCCTCTTAATTTTTAAAAAAATACTGTTTCATCTTCTGCAATGCCCAGTTACTGGCTTGGGCTAAGCTCCCAGCCCTCCCATCTGAACTACTGCCAAAATTGCTTTGTAGCCAACCATTCCCCATGCTTCACCACCCCTGGCCCCTCCTCTGCCTGCCCAACAGAATGCATTTTCTCAAACTCAGTCTTAATCGTCTTTGCTGCTCTCATCACTGACAAACTACATTTCCAAACTTTAATTGGAAAAGGAAACTTTAGTGTGTCATTATAAGGCTTCTCATAATTTGTTCTCAGTGCTGCCCATTCTTAACATCTTCAACCCCCAATAAAGTATCACATGTTTAGTAAACATCATTAGTTTACTAAAGCCTCTGTGACAAAGGACTACAGACTAGGTGGCTAAGCAACAGAAATGTATTGTCCTACAAATTCCAGAGACTAGAATTTTAAGATCAAGGTGTCAATTCCTTCTGAGTGTCATGAGGGATGAATCTGTTCCGGGCTTCTCTCCTTGGCTTATAGATGGTCTTCTCCCTGGGTCTTCACACTGTTATCCCTCTCTTTGTGTCTATGCCCAAATGTCCTCTTTTTAGAAGGACTCCAGGCAATATGGATTAGGGTCCACCCTCGCTGGATCATCGAAAAAGCAAGAGAGCTCCAGAAAAACATCTATTTCTGCTTTATTGCCTATGCCAAACTTTGACTGTGTGGATCACAATAAACTGTGGAAAATTCTGAAAGAGATGGGAATACCAGACCACCTGACCTGCCTCTTGAGAAACCTATATGCAGGTCAGGAAGCAACAGTTAGAAC
>NW_011494755.1:3310717-3319223 GCF_000754665.1 Bison bison bison
TCATGGGAAATAGATGGGGAAACAGTGGAAACAGTGTCAGACTTCATTTTTCTGGGCTCCAAAATCACTACAGATGGTGACTACAGCCATGAAATTAAAAGACGCTTACTCCTTGGAAGAAAGTTATGACCAACCTAGATAGCATATTCAAAAGCAGAGACATTACTTTGCCAACAAAGGTCCATCTAGTCAAGGCTATGGTTTTTCCTGTGGTCATGTATGGATGTGAGAGTTGGACTGTGAAGAAAGCTGAGCACCGAAGAATTGATGCTTTTGAACTGTGGTGTTGGAGAAGACTCTTGAGAGTCCCTTGGACTGCAAGGAGATCCAACCAGTCCATTCTGAAGGAGATCAGCCCTGGGATTTCTTTGGAAGGAATGATGCTAAAGCTGAAACTCCAGTACTTTGGCCACCTCATTCGAAGTGTTGACTCATTGGAAAAGACTTTGATGATGGGAGGGATTGGGGGTGGGAGGAGAAGGGGATGACAGAGGATGAGATGGATGGATGGCATCACCAACTCGATGGACGTGAGTCTGAGTGAACTCCGGGAGTTGGTGATGGACAGGGAGGCCTGGCGTGCTACGATTCACGGGGTCGCAAAGAGCTGGACACAACTGAGCGGCTGAACTGAACTGAACTGAGCTAATAATCTCCATTTATCACCTCCGTAAAGACCCTGTTTCCAAATCAGTTCTCACATTCTGTGTGCTAGAGACTAGGACCTCAATACATGAACTTAGGGGGACACAAATCAACCCATAACATCACCCCACCAATTTGCTTCCTACTTCCAAGTTTTTACACATGTTGGTCTATTTCCTTAGGCTTTTTTTTTTTTTCACCACCAATGCCTCGATTTCTACAGGTAGAGTGGATAAACTCAATTTTGTGTTTCTCCTCCTTCCTGTTCACCATTTCCTTGTATTCCTCACAGTACTTCTTTCAATGAATGATGATATTTATTTGTTTTCATGTCCGTCTCCTTATCTGTGTGTTCTCTCTTCTCAAGGACAGACATGATCTAATTTGCCATTTTGTTCCCAGCACCTAACACAGTTCCTGGCACATCGTAGGATAATTAAGTGTTTGAGGAAAATTCTGATGAGCCAGAGGAAGTGACATATAACCTAAATCCCAAAGGAAGTCTAAAAATTATCCACATGAAGAAAATGAGGAAAAGCCTTCCAGGCCTGCCCAGAGAAGTGATGCAATAAGTTATATTTGTGAAACAGCTAGTATATAAAGCAGTGAGTTAGAGATGACAGGAAATATGGCTACAGATGGAGGCAGAAGCAGTTCATGAAGGCTCCTGTGAGTTAAGGAGTTCTATCAGTTTTTTATACTCATTCAGTCCTTTATACACACATATGCATGTTATGGACTGACTTCCTAGCATTTCATGTTAAATCATTGAGAAGGTTGAAGCAAGGAAGGTACCTGGTACTCTTTGGTTTATTCAATATTAATTTTAACAGCAAAACAAAGACAGACCGAAGAGAGTCAAGGCTGGAAACAGGGAGGCCATTGAAGCCATTAGCCTGGCTCAGGCCACAGACAGTAAGAAAATAACTCAGAGCAGAGATTACAGAGATTGAGATGAGGGGGTGAATCACAGTGACACTGAGCAGATAAAAACGGGTAAATTGGTGATGGCTTGAACATAAGAGGGAGGAAGGAGAGAAGGATAAATCCCTGGTCTGGCTGGGTGGCTGGGTGGATGATGGAGCCATTAGTAAAAACTTCAAAGACAGAGGAGAAGCACTTAGAAGGAAGTTAGGGGTATGATGTTTTAGCAGATAAGATATAGAGGAGGTCAAAAAGTTTAGTTGAATTACAGGCACTCAAGGGATATCCAATTGTATAACCAGGGAGATGGGCATTCCTTAATTGTTGTTGTCAGTCACTCAGTCACGTCCCTACCAGTCTGGAATGAGAGAGATCTTAGCTGGAGATAGGGACTCTAGAGTCACTTACATAGAGAGGAGAACTGGAGTCATGGGAGTAGATCTCCTAATCCAGGGAAAATATGCAGAGAGAGGAGAGATAGGAACTAAGGATGAACGCCTGGCCCCCGTACCAGCAGTTCAGCGGCTGTTGCTCCATCCTATTTCTTCGTAACCATATACTTGGAAGACTACTCACTTTCTAGGCTTGTATTAAATACAGCCATCTAGGAGTACTTTAGTTTACAAAGATAAATGCAATCTAAGGCAAAAAAAAAATAGCCTTTGGTGATCCTATTTTATTCTCTTCATTTATTCTGCTAATTTTGTTTTATTATTTGACACTCCAAAACGCTAAAACTTTGGTCATTATTCATAAAACAAAAATCCCCTAAGAGTTCATGCACAATTATAATTGTGATAATTAAGTTAAATAAAATGCAACAGGTGAAAGTTAAAATCTGCCCCCTCTCCCTGCCTCCTTGAAATGAACAAGGGAAGTCAAGTCTTTACCTGGCAGAAATCCCATGTAACCGTCACATTATATTGAGTGCTGGGATCGTCCACTTTCAGAGATAAAAAAAAAAAAAAACCTGGGAATCATTAGTGAACATGCCACAATTAATCTTCATTAAGAGTCAGCCAGTTCCAGATTCTATTCCAACAAACTACACACCTCCTCTCTCACACCTTGGTCCCTCTAGTACAGTACAGCCCCCACTCGTAGGGTATATCCATCCAGCCTAGAACATGCATGAATATTGTTGATGAGCCTGTTTTTCCTCAATAACATCAAAGTAGGTGAAGATGATTAGTTTAGTTTTTGACTGCTTTATGGGTCTGTTCTTAAATATCCTCTCCAAATCACCTATAAGATGGAAACTGTACTGATTTTCTAACTAATACTCTTATACTATAAACTAACTTTGACTTTGACTATCATTCTCAGAATAAGATTATTGGTATGGTTACCTTGCAGGTTAAGCTTTCTACTGGTAGTTCCTAAAGTAACACAATCAATACCTTTGACCCCCAAATCCCACTTCACATTATATTGAGAAAATACAAAAGGAAGAATACTTTGTGTGCCAGGGACAGTCACTGAAATAATATCTATCATAGAAAGATAACATCTCACAAATGGAGATGAATGAAATAAATATTCATTTACCAGAATTTTATACAGCTCTTACAACAGTATATTTATGAAGAAAGAGTTAGGTGAGGGGAATTAAAGGAGATACCAATAATATTTCTACAATAAGCATAGCTATATAAAAATGAGTTATATGGATTAAAAACATTAAAAGAACTTACATAAATAATGTTTAAAAGGAACTTTTGTAGTTATTTGTTGACTTCCATCTATTTCTTATTTTATATATATATATACATATATATGTATATATATATATATAATCTGTATAAAAGCCCTATGTGGAAGATGTCATCACAGCTGTCTTCATTTAACAGAAGAGGACACGGGACTCAAGAATTACTCAAGGCCATTTTTTATATGTTGCAATAAAATGATTATGAATGGATTCTCTTCTTTGCACTGCTTTTCATGAATGATATTGAATCATTTAAAGCAAATTTTGTTCTAATATTTGCTAGAAAGAACAGAATAATGAGCTCTGTCTTACAATAAATAACAGAACCAGTTCATTTTAAATTCTGCAGTTAGAAATGTAACCTCTAGAAGTGGACGGGCTCCTTCTTCTTTGACCATTGCAGAAAATGCCTTCCAACTCATTTTGGCAGAGACCGTCTCCACCCTCTGCCCCTGGGGTTCAAATGGACCGGTCTAGTCACCTTCCCCTTTATGACTTTTCACATTGTCAGTGATGACAGTGACCAAGAGTCTCTGTTGGTTGTTAATAGGATACAAGAAAATGGGTGGAGCCATCTGTTTGACTGAAAATGTAAAATGCAAGAAGGCAGGAGCCCTGTGGCTCTCCCTGCCTTGGTTGGCCTCAGCCCCTTTAAGCTAATACAAGCAAGCTCACTCAGTGCATCACCCAGAGAAAAGACTTGAAGACTCACTTAAATGACTGACCTATTTCTGGGATCTCTGCTGTTGCAAATTACAAGAATATACTGTGTGCATTTTCAGGTAATTTGATACTATTGCCTTAAAATTCGCTGGTTCCGCCTCCTCCCACCCTCCCCTGTTCAAATGGAATATCTGACCTTTTCCCTTGGCAGCCTGCTTCTCTTTTCCAGGTAACTGATGATGATTTTATACCCTGGATGATAATCAATATGTAGAAGCTGTCTTTATTGATTTGGATAAAACCACCAATTATGGCTATTTTGAGCAGAGCTCAATGAGATTAGATGTGATTATACTGCAATGGGGTGTGAGCCCGCTGGCAGCCTGGCTGCTGGGAGGCTATTTAATTGTTACACATGCAAGTAGGGTCCTATGACACAGCACCCACACGGTGGGCACTGTCTCCACCCTTTGTAGGGCAGAACCTCCAAGCTAGACCTCCTGGCTCTGCATGTTTCAGACTATACTTAGGACCCCCATGAACCTATCTCAGAAACAGCAAAGAGAATGATTCAAAGAGAAGCCATGGCCTGCATGAAACCTGTTTACTCCAGTCACCACTCTGTCATTTATCCAGAAATCAGAAGCAGCAACAATTCCAAGAATATATAGATTTCAGGCAGATCAGTAAGAATGTCAGGAGACAGGAAGGAAGGACACGGCAAGCTATAGCTCAGACAGATTTGCTTGGTTTAGAAGGCCCTTCCCATGTGCCCCTCACACCCTGAGAGTCCTAGATGGACTGTCACTCCTCCTTGGAAGCCCCTTAATATGGAATGAAAGATGCCATTATATTCCAGTGATTAGGAACATGGATTTTGGAGCTTATTCCTACTTTTTTAGCTGTGACATTACACCAGTTACCAAAATTTTCTGTGTTCAATTTGCAAAGTAGGATCAATAACAGAATATTTAGAATTCTACTTGGCCCTCTGTCCCTAACCCTCAGTTTGCATGGAAAAAAGCAGTGGAGGGATTTCCCTGGTGGTGCGGTGGCTAAAATTCTGCACTCCCATTGCAGGAGGCCTGGGTTTGATCCCTGGTCAGGGAACTAGATCCCACACGTGGCAGCTAAGAGTTCACATGCCACATCTAAGACCCAGCGCAGAGGGATGGTATGGGGAGGGAGGAGGGAGGAGGGTTCAGGATGGGGAACACATGTATACCTGTGGCGGATTCATTTTGATATTTGGCAAAACTAATACAATTATGTAAAGTTTAAAAATAAAATAAAATTTAAAAAAAAAGAAAAGAAAAAAATAATAAATAAATATTTTTTTAAAAAAAGGAAAAGCACCAGAGCCACAGACCTGAGTGCACACCTCTGCTCTCTACACTTACTGCCTATATAACCTATACCTACATTCCTTCACCCACAGCAGCTATGTAACATACACAATTACCTTAGCCCACGAAAGGTGCCATACCTGATTGATCTCTTCTTGCCCTCATTCAGTTTCTGATAGTCCTGCCCTTAGCCATTTGGGAACACAGATTTCCTCCAACCATTGAAGGCTTGTGCTTAGTGCTGTGCTTAGTCACTCAGTCGTGTCCAACTCTGCGATCCCATGGACTGTAGCCCATCAGGCTCCTCTGTCCATGGAATTCTCCATTTTCCAGGTAAGAATACTGAAGTGGCTTGCCATGCCCTCCTCCAGGGTATCTTCCCAACCCAGGGATTGAACCCAGGTCTCCCACATTGCAGGCAGATTCTTTACTGACTGAGCCACCAGGAAAGCCCAATGAGGGTTTGGTAGCACTAAAAGGTTATAAACTTGAAAACAACACCTCTATATTCTACTCATTGATTTGTTCATCCATTAATTCAAGCAGAATGTCTTGAGCATTTACTAAATGAGGCATGGTTCTGTGTGCTGCAGGACAGCCTTAAGTGAAGCAGACATGGTCCCTAAAGAAATGGAACCTACATTCCAAGGAAGGAGAGATGCTAAACATACGTAAACAAACAAATGGAAGAATATTAATAATTTTAGTGCTGTGGGTAGAGAAAGCTGGGTTATGTGGCTGACGTGACTTGTACATGGGCACTGATAAAAGGCTGCTCACTTGATGAGAAGGTTCCTTCCTAAAGGGGTGACCTCAAAACTAAGACAGGAAGACCAAGAAGGAGTTCTCTAGGTGGAGTTCTGAGCAGAGCTGTAGCAAGGCCATGAGATGGGAACAGGCTAGTAGGTTTAAGGAACACAAAAGCCAATCTGGAGAGTCTGTGCTAAATAAGGTAAAGGGGTTTCCTGGAGCAAAATCTCCAGCTCCCCAGCCCCCACACAAGTCAGTACCTCCTATTTTGGGGTTCCTGCAATGACTCAGAACAATCATGACTCACTTCTGTCTCTTTAACAGTGACTCTCTCCAGAGTCAAGCCCAAAGTGAAGCCAGTCTTATTGTTCCTACAGCTCCTGCTACACTGTACAATATCACCTGTGCTGGTAGAGTTCTAGCTACTGCCCTGTCTCATCCATAGTCACCAAGATAAAAAGCAAGAACAGGGATGCTTGTCTGGGTGGCAGAAATATTCCCTTCTCTGTGTGTTGCACTCAACTGTCAGCCTAGAGAGTTGACTTGGTGGTCAGTTCCCCTGCAAGCCTATCTATCTCTTGATGTCTTCAGTTCAAGCAGGCTACCTTGGGAACAACACCTCTCTCACCAAGCCTGGAGCTGAAGCCATTTAAAAAGGCCGGTGCCAGAGGTACTGTTGGCTCACTAGAGCCAAGACCAGGCCCCACTCAAAAGCCTGTGCTGGGATGCCTCAGGCCAAACAAAAAAATGGGTGGGGACACAGCCCCACCCTTGAGTGAACAGGCTGCCTAAAGACTTCTTGAGCCCACAGTCATCTCAAGACATGCCCTAGATACGGTCCTGCCCACCAGAGGGCCATGACTCAGCTCAACCCATAAGAGGGCAAGCAAAGGCCATGCCCTCCAGGAAGCCTGAGCTAACTTCTAGTCCAGCCTCACTCACCAGGAAGCAGACAACAAAGGCAAGAAAACTACGATCCCACAGCTGTGGAACCAGCCCACTTAGAGCAAGCAGACCCCACCCTGGGACCACTTGGTCCCTGGCCCTGCCCACTAGTAGACAAATGCAAGCTTTGGGACACCCAGATCCCACACCCAACTATGTCAGAAACCATAAGTTTGGAAACCATAAGTTTGTTTTCTAAGACTGTGAGTCTGTTTCTGCTTTGTTCAAATAAGTTCATTTGTATCATTTTTTTTAGGTTCCTCATATAAGTGATATCACAACATTTGTCTTTCTCTGACTTATGTCACTCAGTTTGACAACCTCTAGGTCTACCCTTCTCGCTACAAATGGCATTATTTCATTCTTTTTATGGCTGAGTAATATTCCATTGTATATACGTACTACATCTTCTTTACCCAGTGCTCTTCTGATGGACTTTTACATTGCTTCCCTGTCCTGGCAATTGTAAACAGTGCTGCAATGAACATTGGGGTGCATGTAGCTTTTTACTCAATATCTTGTAATAACCTACAATGGAAAAGAATCTGAAAAAGAATATGTGTGTGCATGTGTGTGCTTAACTAACTCACTTTGCTTCACACTTGAAATGAACACAACCTTGTAAATTAACTATATTTCAATAAAAGAGAAAAAACAGTAGTTATGAGGAGAGTACAAATTCAGGGTTTTTAAAATGAATTTGAAATTAAGATATCAGAAACTTAAAATAATCATGTACTTCTATACATTGCTATACAAAAATCTATAATACACACAAACACAAAAAAATCTCCAATAGATATGTTGCTGTTGTTGTTGCTCATTCGCTAAGTCATGTTGAACTCTTTGCGACCCCATGGACTATAGCTCACCAGGTTCCTCTGTCCATGGGGCTTCCCAGGCAAGAATACTGAGGTGGGTTGCAATTTCCTTCTCCAGGGGATCTTCCTGGACCATGGATTGAACCCATGTCTCCTGCGTTGGCAGGCAGATTCTTCCACTGAGCCATCAGGGAAGGCCATATTGATACACACATATAGAAAAAAAATGGAATCCAAACATAACATTAAAGATAGACATCGTATCACACGAGAACAAAAATAAAAGAAAAAAGAGACCAAAAACAAATTCAAAACAATTAACAAAATGGTAATAAGAGCATGCTTACTGAAAATTACCTTATCTGTAAACAGACTAAATGCTCCAATCAAAAGACACAGACTAGCTGAAGGGATATAAAATCAAGTTCTGTGTATATGCTGCCTACAAGAGACTCACCTCAGATCTAGAGACACAAACAGACTGAAAGGGAGGGGATGGAAAATGGTATTCCATGCAAAGGGTAATAGAAAGAAACCTAGAGTAATGATGCTTGTATCAGGGTAAAATCATGCTCTGCTCTGCATCACCCTCCTCTTTTCTAGCATAAAATGAGGGTAAGACAACAGGCTGTGGAGTCAGGTGGACCTGGGTTCAAGGCGACTGATTAAATGTGTGAACCTGAGCAAGCACTCTCCCTATG
>NW_011494755.1:3319323-3329108 GCF_000754665.1 Bison bison bison
TGCGTGGAGTGAATAACTTTCTGTGTGATCTGATTTCAGTCACCCCCAAACATTCTGTTGTTTGTGCCAGAAGGACCACCTTTAGTGGCTAGCTCTTTGAGATGTGTTATTTTTTTTTTTTTAATGTTTGATCTGCATTTAATTACTTACAAAAATGGAAAGGCTTAAGAGTTTACAACCAATGTATTTCTGATGTGTCTTTGACTCTCCTGTGAGAAGTGAACAGAGTTTCAGACCCCATCTCACCCTACACCTCTGTGATGGAACGAGTCAACTCTTTTCCTCAATGGGGTCAGCAGAGGGGAGCTGCAAGGCGTACCCCTGGACAGACTACCTGGATTAGCAGACCCCTCAGCCACACATCAGATTTGTCCTGCACCCTAAGGCTAGACAGCGGGAGGCTTTGTAACACATACGTTTTATATACAACTTAAATATCTAGTCATGGCATGTGACTTTGACTTCTACAAGACAGTGACTCTTAATTTCTTGGGAGCTGTAGTCATTTCAAGAAACTCATGAGACTTTTCATCTTTTTCCCATAAAAATACCGTTAGGCATATAGACATACAAATGTAGTTTTAGATTCTATAAATAAATACACTCTTTATAAATATAAATAAATTTGATTATCTAGCTATAATTTTAATTGTTATGACTGCATAACATTCAATTGTCTGGCGTTATTGTAATTTATTTAACCAGTCTCCTATGGTTGGACCTTAGGCGGCTTCCAAGGTTTCTGTGTTTTCAACTGTACTAAAAATCTCTGCCCCAAGATTTTTGTAAGCATCTTCTCCTGGTTCTTAGTTTTTGCTGGTTGCATCTTATGTGTCCTTGTGGCTGTTTTGTATTTTTGGAACAAGACAGGGCATGTTTAATAAATGCATACAATGTTTTAGAAATGAGAAAAAAAAAAAAGACACAGACTAGCTGAAGGGATATAAAATCAAGTTCTGTGTATATGCTGCCTACAAGAGACTCACCTCAGATCTAGAGACACAAACAGACTGAAAGGGAGGGGATGGAAAATGGTATTCCATGCAAAGGGTAATAGAAAGAAACCTAGAGTAATGATGCTTGTATCAGGGTAAAATCATGCTCTGCTCTGCATCACCCTTCTCTTTTCTAGCATAAAATGAGGGTAAGACAACAGGCTGTGGAGTCAGGTGGACCTGGGTTCAAGGCGACTGATTAAATGTGTGAACCTGAGCAAGCACTCTCCCTATGCCTCGTCTTCCTCATCTGTAAAATAGGAGGAATAATAATACCTGCATCACAGGTTATAAAGCACCAGCCCAGGGCTTATTATAGAGGGAGACTCTTCACTTTGTTGTTACTTCTGGACCAAGAGGTACACTTTGACTTTAATAATAGTTCCCTCTTCACCACGTGTGATGCTAAGAAGGAGACTCAGCCTGGAAACCAGCCAGCAACTCAGTTCTTAAACTACTGATTCCTCCAATGACAACCCCAGACTCTCTCAACTTCTCAAGCAGGACTCTGAGCACCTACCCAGCAGTAGCTGAATATATAGGAGATACACAGCCTTGTCTCTTTCTCTGAGCCCCTGACTACGGCAGAAAAGTTAGAGCCTAAACCATATTGGCCACTCTGATTCGTGCACACACCTGGATAAGCATTAAATTCATGATGTCAGGAATCAAGCCTGAAACACCCACTGAAGGATCCTTACTTTTTTACATTCTTGCTTTTCATATGCCTTTGAGTTGCCAAAGGACATTTTTATAAGTTAAAAAAAAAAATGCTAGAATAGTTTGCTTTTGGAAAAAGCTTCTCTTGAAAGCAGCAAGTTTCTGGGGGACTGAAAGAACAGTTGGAAACTCCAAGTATGACTTCTGGCCCCATCATTTAAGGCTGAATTCTCCTCTCTGAAACGCAGTGGTGGTCTCCATTGCATAATGTAGATGCCTGGCATGCACTTAAGTCCTATTCATGTGAGAGTAGCTCAGCTTACTGCAAAGGTAGAATATGCAATAGGCTCCATGGTGCTGTCAGAACAGGGTTGATGGAGAGACTCTTCCTGCGAATGCTCTACCCATTCTGACACCAGCCTGGCATTTGTGAGGTAGGAGGACTATGGCAATTAGGACTACACTGGGTGAGCGGAGATGTGTAACAGTACTTCCAGACACAAGATTGAGAAATGGATCGTATTTTACACTAAAATTTCATACTGCTTTTGAGTGTCTTGCCAGGAGATAGTCAAAAGACAGTAACTGTATTAGGATTAAGGGTCTTGAAGACTGGGAACAATGGGCCCAGTCATGGATTAGGTCAGCAATTCTGAGAAAATTATTTTCACTTTTTGTGGCTAGTTAATGTTCATGCCTTCACTGAGGCAGGAAACCAACCTTCTCTCTCTCTTTAAAACTAGTTTTGGTTACTTGGCCTTCAGATTATACACTCACTGAGACTCTACATCTATTGTACATCTACTTCTGCTTTATTGACAATGCCAAAACTTTTGACTGTGTGGATCACAACAAATCAGAGAAGTCTTAAAGAGATGGGGATACCAGACCACCTTACCTGCCTCTTGAGAAATCTGTATGCAGGTCAGGAGCAACAGTTAGAAATGGACATGGAACAACAGACTGGTTCCAAATTGGGAAAGGAGTATGTCAAGGCTGTATATTGTCACCCTGCTTATTTAACTTACATGCAGAATACATTATGAGAAACACTGGGCTGGAAGAAGCACAAGCTGGAATCAAGATTGCTGGGAGAAATATCAATAACCTCAGATAAGCAGATGACACCATCCTTATGGCAGAAAGTGAAGAAGAACTAGAGAGCCTCTTGATGAAAGTGAAAGAGGAGAGTGAAAAAGTTGGCTTAAAACTCAACATTCAGAAAATGAAGATCATGACATCAGGTCCCATCACTTCATGGCAAATAGATGGGGAAACAATGGAAACAGTGACAGACTTTATTTTGGGGGGCTCCCAAAACACTATAGATGGTGACTGCAGCCATGAAATTAAAAGATGCTTGCTCCTTGGAAGAAAAGTTATGATCAGCCTAGACAGCATATTAAAAAGCTGAGACATGACTTTGCCAACAAAAGCCCGACTAGTCAAGGCTATGGTTTTTCCAGTAGTCACGTATGGCTGTTAGAGTTGGACGATAAAGAAAGCTGAGCACTGAAGAATTGATGCTTTTGAACTGTGGTATTGGGGAAGACTCTTGAGAGTCGCTTGGGCTGCAAGGAGGTCCAACCAGTCCATCCTAAAGGATATCAGTCCTTAATATTCACTGGAAGGACTGATGCTGAAGCTGAAACTCCAATACTCTGGCCACCTGATGTGAAGAACTGACTCATTTGGAAAGACCCTGATGCTGGGAAAGATTGAAGGCAGCAGGAGAAAGGGATGACAGAGGATGAGATGGTTGGATGGCATCACCGACTCAATGGACATGAGTATGAGTAAACTCCGGGAGTTGGTGATGAACAGGAAGGCCTGGTGTGCTGCAGTCCATGGGGTCACAAGGAGTTGGACACGAGTGAGTGACTGAACTGAACTGAACTGAGACTCTATATGCTACAAATTCACTTGACTACAAAGAAAGCAAAATACAATATCTTTTAAAATCTACTGATCTTGAATGTCTGTGACTTCCTTAAGTATTTTCCTATCTTCATTTTAACCCAACTAGACCAGTGAATCCTCACTAGGTGAAATACATATATGGTCACAGAAAAAGAAAATAAGGCCCATCCCATGGCTGGTTCTCTCTTCCATCTGCTCGTCACAAGGATAACTTCTTTCCTTCATTTATTTATTCCCTTGTTTCCAATTTCATCTCAAGAAATAAATTCAGTCCAATATTTCCATTCAGTCCAGGGTGTTGGAAAATATACTGATGCTGGGAAAGACAGAGGGCAGGAGGAGAAGGGGGCAACAGTGAATGAGATGGTTGGATGGCATTACTGACTCAATGGACATGAGCTTGAGCAAACTCAAGGAGATAATGAAGGACAGGGAAGCGTGTTGTGCTGCAGCCCATGGGGTCACTAAGAGTCAGACGTGACTTAGTGACTGAACAACAACAGTATTCTCAGGTTTGAGCCTCCATGATGCTAGTGGCAGTCCCGCTCCTTATTCTGATCTCCCAACATGTATTACTTACTATCCGCTGGGTACACATCCCTACCTGGCTGTCCTATAAGCATCCCAAGTCTAAAGCTTAACTCTTCCTTTTCCTGCCTCCTCTTCCTGAACTTGTAACAGATGAAATGCTATCCACACATTTTGCCCAGGCCAGAAAACTAGAAGTAATGATTGATTCCCAGCTCCCTCACTCAACTTATCCATGCATGGTAAATCACTTTAGCCATGTCCATCTCTTTGCGACCCTATGGACTGTACCCCCCAAGTTCCTCCAGGCATGGGATTCTCCAGGCAAGAGTATAGGAGTGGGTTGCCATGTCCTGCTCCAGGGGATCTTCCCAACCCAGGGATCGAACTCGCATCTCTTATGTCTCCTGCATTGTCAGGAGGATTCTGTACCACTAGCACACTTGGGAAGCACAATTGCTTAATAAAACTTACTCGCCCTGAATGTACATATCTCTTAATTATATATATTTTTCCTTCTGTCACCTTGGAGAAGGAAATGGCAACCCACTCCAGTATTCTTGCCAGGAGAATCCCATGGACAGAGGAGCCTGGGGGTCTACAATCCACAGGGTCTCAAAGAATCGGGCATGACTGAAGCGACTTAGCATGCACAAACTGTCACCTTAGCTCAAGCCTGTATCATGTCTTAACCTGGGTCACTGTATCAGCCTCCCATCAGTGCTCTCTGACTCAGTTCTTGTCCTCTTCCAATAGATTCTATGCAAGTAAGAGTGATCTTTCTGAAAGGAGATTTTGTCTGATTGTGTCACTCACTGCAAAAATCCATCACTGGCTCTCCATGGCTCTCAGTCCAAACTCCTTTGCTTGGTTTAAAAAGTCTTCCATAATCTGACCCTTTCATAGGTGTATAGCTCCATCTTCCATCACCGTCCTGCCTAGCGTCACCCTCTCACTTTCTCCCCCATGTATACATGCATGGCATTCTTGCTTCTGCAACTCTCTCCCGTTTCTCCACCTACTTCCTTCTGTTTATCCAGCACTGACCTGGTGGTACAGCCTCCAATGAAACTTCTAAGATCACTCTCCATCCTGATGAGACTGTGACCTCCTTAAAGACAGGGCTCATGTCTTCCTTATTTTGGAATCTACAATTCCTAGCAGACAGCCTCTCACATGATTCACAGTAAAAGTTCAAAAGGCTGAATGAGAAGCTTGATTTCAATGTACTGTAGTTTTAAAGGCAGTCCTAATAGCAGCCTACCATCTTGCTCAGAGTCTTCATGAAAAAATAACTCCTTGAGTCCACTTTGAGTCTCCTGGGATTCTGAAGCAGGTATGTAATTAGATCCCCCATTGGTTAGAAGCTATCAGCCAAGCAAAGTTCCTTCACCCTTCTGAAAACTCTCAATAGCTCTGTTTCACTTTGCAGGTGGGATAATCGAGGCAAGAAGGTTGGTAGTAAAAAAAAAAACCAAAAACCCTTAGAGTCTTGAGCAAGTCTGTCTTCATATGTTATCAGCTGGAATTTAATGGGACTACAAGAACTTGGCAACCTGATTTATTTTGAAAGAGAAAATTTTTGTATATTTTTATCAGCATTTATGAAGAATAGACAAAATGCAGAATGCTAATACCAATCTCAAATAAGAATAAATATTGAGAGTCATAATAAAGTTACTATTAATAAAAGCATCTCACATTTATCTCATTTAATCCTCACAGTAACCCTATCAGTTAAGTACTACTTCAATCTCCATTTGTCATAGGGAGAAATTAATGCTCAGAGATGTTCAAAATCTTGCTCTGTGCCATACACATGAATAAGCAGCACAGTCAACATTTGAACACAGGTCTTCCTGACTTCAGTCTGTATTTTGTATCATAGACCTGTGTTGCTACTCTATTCAATATCCTGTGATAAACCATAATGGGAAAGAACATTAAAAAGAGTGTGTGTGTGTATATACATACTTTGTGATATATGTACATGCATACATAAGTATATATACATACATACTTAGCAATATACCTGAAAGGATTATTACAACATTGTAAACCAACTATATAGTTCAATAAAAAAATTTTTAATTAATACAGATTTTCCCCTTACATGTAGCCAGTGTAATACATAACAACTATCTATTGAATGAAAACAAGTGAGTGAAAAATCCATCTAGAATTCTTTGCTGATTCTTGTTCAGATTTCTTTTGTTCACATAACAGGTTCTCCAGGGATCCTCAGGTCAAGCTGGATAGCATCTCCTGAGATTCTTTTTTAAGAAAACTCTAACCATTGTCCTTTTGGATATGAACAGGATACAGATACATTGTATTTCTTGCTTCTGCAAACATTCAAGGTGGAACTGATCAATATAGCTTTCTGTGAATACGAAACTTCTATAATTGCGCTGTGCACTATGGAATAGCCACATGTAGCTGTGCAGAACATGAAATGTCACTAGTGTGATTAATAAAAGTTTAAATTTCATTTAATTTTAACTAATTTACATTTAAATAGCCATAGGGGGCTCTTTTTAGCAAAGAAGTTTCCTTTAACAGCTATTTATTGGGCACCTACTATATATCAGGCACTAAGCTAGAGGCTGGAAATAAAGTGAGATGAAAAATAAAGCAATCTATTGTTTTTAAGGAGCTGCCAGTCTAATAAAGCTAGATATCAAAGACAAAGAAGATATGGTACTATGTACAATGGAGTACTAATCATAAAAAAGAATGCAGTAATGTCATATACAGCATCGGCATGCAACTAGAGAGCAGCATACTAAGTGAAGTAAGTCAGAAAGAGATGAATGTCATTTGATATCACTTATATATGGAATCTAAAATATGACACAATGAATCTATCTACAAAACAGAGAACAGCCACCTGATGCAAAAAGCCAAGTCATTGGATAAGACTCCAATGCTGGGAAAGATGGAAGGCAAGAGGAGAAGGAGGCAACAGAGGATAAGATGGTTGGATAGCATCACAGACTCAATGGATATGAGTCTGAGCAAACACCGGGAGACAGTGAAGGACAGGGAAGCCTGGCTACAGTCCATGGGGTCACAAAGAGTTGGATACGACTTAGCAGGTAAACAACTGCAACAACAAAACAAAAATAGACTCACAGAGAGCGTATTTGTGGTTGCCAAGGGGGAGGAAATTGAGGCAAGAATAGAGTGGGATTTTTAAAAAATTAATGCAGCATATAAATCTCCAATGTTTTATGCTTACATTCATGAGGAATATGATTTACCTTAAGTGAAACTAAAACCATGAAATAATTACAGGAGATGCTTTATAATGGGGAAAAAGTGAAACAAAATGAACAAAAAACTCTGTGAAGGGGGCTGCCTCCAGTCTCAGGCGAACATATAACTTACCACCCTCACCAAGGTATTTAATACTTCTGAGAGTGATGCTCTCAGGGGATGCTGTTAATAATTATAGACAACAGAAATTTGTTTCTCATGATTCTGGAGGCTGGAGCACACACATAACATAATACAAAATGTTGGGTGTTCTGTGCCATATTCATGGAATAACCAATAAAGCATGTAAATAAAAATAAATCAAGGAAGACTTCATGAAGGAGGTGACACTGAACTAGAACTTTAAGGATATATACAAACAGGGGTGGGGAAGACTCTCCAAGAGATGAAAATGTACAGGCAAAGGCCCGGGACAGGAAAAGGTAAGAATCGCAACTAGAATTATTTGTTAGAGCCCCAAGCAAGATGCGTCCAAACCCTAGTATCCACTTTAGAGCCTATATTTTCACTCATTATCTTACACCTCCTTTCAAGGGTTGGTCACTAACTTAACCTTCCACCTTGACTTCATGTACAGAATAACAAGACACTTTGCAAGTCAAGTTTTCTCCAGGTAAGCCCACATAAGAATTTCTAGATGGGAGGGTCCGCTCTGTATCCTGTTTACGGAAGCTGTGGTTGTTGCTGGCAAAGAGGCCACCCAGAGATGCTCTCTGATGTAAGATGACAGGAAGGGGCTCTGGAAAGAAGATGCCAAGAAATGAAGGTGGTGGCAAGGGAAGGTATAGGGAACCTAAAATGAAGTCATGGGTCTTCCCCAGGTGGGGCAGGAGAAAAAGGAATTTTTATTCTTTCAATCATCACAATCTGGGTAGTAGGTATTGTTAGTCTCATTTGATTAGTGAGAAAGTCTCAGAGAAGACAAAAAATAAAATTGCCCAGAGTCACACCATTGAAAAGTAGAGAGGTGTGCATGAACCCTTTGCCCATTACCCCCTTCCTCTTTGCTCCTATAATGATGGGTGGAGCTCAGCAACGGGACTTGGAAAAGGAAAGGTAAGAGGCATCTGTGCCCCTTATCAATTAATGAGAAAGCAGACAATTGAAGAAGAATCATTACTCAGATAGACATCGTTTTTAAGGTTTTGTTGGGAAGTAAAGATTGCTTTGGGCGTCCCTGGTGGCTCAGTGGTAAACAGTCCACCTGCCAATGCAGGAGACACGGGTTCAATCCCTAAGTGGGAAAATCCCCTGGAGAAGGAAATGAAAACCCAGGGTTCTTGCCTGGAAAGTCCCATGGACAGAGGAGCCTGGTGGGCTATCATCCGTGGGGTTGCAAAAGAGTCAGACACAACTCAGTGACTAAACAACAACAGCAAAGATTATTCTGCTTTTTTTCCTTGTTTGCTTTTTGTCTTCTTGGAATGAAAACCAAAAGGATCTCATATTTTATCAAAATCATATACTTATTCCTTGTGATAAGAAAACCTACCACACCAAACATTGCTCTAACAAAACGCATTAAAGTAGCAAATTATTTTTATTTTGCCGGAGTACATCAATTCCTGGGACTTCCCCTGTGGCTCAGTGGTAAAGAATCTGCCTGCAATGCAGGAGATGCAGGAGATGAGGGTTTTATCCTTGGGTCAGGAAGTTCCCCTGGAGAACGGAATGGCAACCCACTCCAGTATTCTCGCCTGGAGAATTCCATGGAAAAAGAGCCTTGTGGGCTGTAGGCCATAGGGTCTCAAAGAGTTGGACATGACTTAAGTGACTGAGCACAGCACATAAATCACTAAATGCTCTGGTTGCTCTAGCGAATGTCATGTGAAATCTATTATCTTGCCCTCGTTCCCTGGTCAAATACTATTGTGCTGAAAGCCAGTACCTGGCCTGAAAGCCTGTGACCTCAAATACTCTCTTGATGTCTACAATTTTGAAAACTGTCTTGTGGATTTTTATGTGACTTTTGAAATAACTATAGCAGAGAGGTAAATCTCAAAGGCCGATGTTATCTTGGATCCACAGTTTTTTAACATTTTCCTTCAACTCTTCATTGGATAAAATAATAACAAAAATCTTTTCAAAATCTCACAGAGACAATCCCATTGAGTTGGCCCCACAGGAGGCTTTGGGCAGGGTGCACACGAATCATGCAGTAGAAAGTGAAAGTGAAAGTTGCTCAGTTGTGTGACTCTTTGTGACCCCATGGACTACACAGTCCATGGAATTCTCCAGGCCAGAATACTGGAGTGGGTAGACTTTCCCTTCTCCAGGGGATCTTCCCAACCCAGGAATCAAACTGGGGTCTCCTGCATTGCAGGTGGATTTTTTACCAGCTGAGCCACAGGGGAAGCCCAAGAATACTGGAGGGGGCAGCCTATCCCTTCTCCAGTGGATCTT
>NW_011494755.1:3329208-3329521 GCF_000754665.1 Bison bison bison
AGATATGCAGATGATACCACCCTTACGGCAGAAAGTGAAGAACTAAAGAGCCTCTTGATGAAAGTGAAAAAAGAGAATGAAAAAGTTGGCTTAAAGCTCAAAATTCAGAAAGCAAAGATCGTAGCATCCGGTCCCATCACTTCATGGCAAATAGATGGAGAACCAGTGGAAACAGTGGCAAACTTTATTTTGGGGGGGCTCCAAAATCACTGCAGATGGTGACTGTAGCCATGAAATTAAAAGACCCTTACTCCTTGGCAGGAAGGTTATGACCAACCTAGACAGCATATTAAAAAGCAGAGACATTACTTTG
>NW_011494755.1:3329621-3343300 GCF_000754665.1 Bison bison bison
TTGTGTGACTCTTTGTGACCCCATGGACTAAACAGTCCATGGAATTCTCCAGGCCAGAATACTGGAGTGGGTAGACTTTCCCTTCTCCAGGGGATCTTCCCAACCCAGGAATCAAACTGGGGTCTCCTGCATTGCAGGTGGATTTTTTACCAGCTGAGCCACAGGGGAAGCCCAAGAATACTGGAGTGGGCAGTCTATCCCTTCTCCAGTGGATCTTCCCAACCCAGGAATCAAACTGGGGTCTCCTGCATTGCAGGTGAATTCTCTACCAAACAAGCTATCAGGGAAGCCCTCATGCAGCAGGGCTATCTCTTATTCGAGAACAACAATTATGAGACTACAAGCCCTTGTGACATATCTCAAGCCCTCCTCTTCTGATTCCAAGTGAAGGCATCACATTTGGACCATCAGATCCACATCTCACTCCTTTCTACAACTGGAAGAGCCTGAAAAGACCATGGCTGGACTCTTCCTGAGGTATGGGCTGATGCCCAAGAAAGTAGAGACTATGGGCTCTTTCAGGAAGACCAGAACTTGGTGGACCATGATATGGACTCATGATTCAATAGCTTACTTGTGGGGGCTGTACAAAATGAAGAGAGGTTCAGTTCATCTGAAGCTCCTTTAGAGAGCCCCAAACTATAAATAATGACGTTCTCCTGGCCCCCAGGGAGGGGAAAAGAAACTGTGTTTGGGGAGCAGGGGGCTCACAATACACTATAAGAGCATCTCCTGGAAGCAGACTAATTTTAATTCAACTGAGACTAGAAACAACAGCTCCTGGCCATGCAAATCAAAGTACCAAGGAGATTTTCTTACATGAAAATATGGCAACTTGCCTTCTTTTCAGAGTAGCTAAATAGGAAAAAACACAAATTAGGCTAAAAAAGTGAAAGCTGACTTAAAACTCAACATTCAAAAAACTAAGATCATGGCATGCGGTCCCATCACTTCATGGCAAATAGATGGAGAAACAATGGAAACAATGACAGACTTTGTTTTCTTGGGCTGCAAAATCACTGCAGACGGTGACTACAACCATGAAATTAAAAGACGCTTGCTCCTTGGAAGAAAAGCCATGACCAATCTAAACAGCATTTAAAAAGCAGAGACATCACTTTGCTGACAAAGGTCCATATAGTCAAAGCTATGGTTTTTCCAGTAGTCATGGACGGATGTGAGAATTGGACCATAAAGAAGGCTGAGTGCCAAAGAATTAATGCTTTTGAACTATGCTGCTGGAGAAGACTCTTGAGAGTCCCCTGGACACAAGATCAAACCGGTCAATCTGAAAGGAAATCAACCCTGAATATTCTGGACTGATGCTGAAGCCGAAGCTCCAATATTTTGGCCACCTGATATGAAGAGCAAACTCATTGGAAAAGTCTCTAATGCTGGGGAAAACTGAGGGCAGGAGGAGAAGGGGGTGACAGAGGGTGAGATGGTTGGATGGCACCACTGACTCAATGGACATGAGTTTGAGCAACTCCAGGAGATAGTGAAGGACAGGGAAGCCTGGCGTGCTGCAGTCCATGGGGTTGTGAAGAGTCAGACATGACTGAGCAACTGAACAACAACAAGGTTAGAGAACGACTGGCTGAAAAGAAGATAAACTATTTAGGTGTCAAAAATTACATAGCTTGAAAATATTCAGTTATGTCTAAAAAATAATACAGGACAAAAATTAATGGTTTAGCTCTAGATTATTTAGAGATAAAAGTAAGTAAAGATACTTCGGGCTGAGTGTAAAAAATTGGAGAGTTTGAATATGAGTGTGTGTATCCATGTGAATGTGTATAAAATTTCGTCTCCCAACGAGGTAGAAAATCTTTTGAAGACAGAGGCTGTTATATCTGGGCTTATTTGAAATCAAATAGATTCTTCTTGATTCATTAAGATCTACTTCTCTCCCAGTCTTTGTTTAAAATGGTACTATTTTCTCCCTGTCTACCTATTAGAAACTTTGATGAAATGTGAATTTCTAGAATATAGAGAACTTATTCATGTCTTTTGATTCCCTAATTCCATAACACTAGACACACACTGGAATCCAGACTGCTCCCTCTCTTGAACAAGGATACACACACATGCACACATATACATGTTCAAATGTCTTATAAGGCTTGGCACAGCTAATTGATACATATTTATAGAAACACTTTTGAATACAGAACACTTCCACGGAAACAATGAGAGTTAAAAGAATTTTCACCAAGAAATGGAGTAGTTTGAGTTTCTGATTGTGAATCACTACATCACAGAAAGAAGTCACGAAAATTATAATGCAACTGGTCCATTGAAATAAAAAAGGAAATATAATCCATGTTGGCTATTTTTCTCCCTCTAAATATTGTTGTTGTTGTTTAGTCACTAAATCATGTGCAACTCTTCTTTTTGACCCCATGGACCTCATGGATAGCCCATGAGGCTCCTCTGTCCATGGGATTTCCCAGGCAAGAATACTGGAGTGAGTTGCCATTTCCTCCTCCAGGGGATAATCCTGACCCAGGGATCAAACCCATGTCTCCTGCATTTGCGGGCTGATTCTTTACCACTGAGTCACCAGGCTATATATTTTCCTTCCTTTCATACAAACAAACATGCATCGGGCAATTCTTATATAAAAGACACTGTTCTGAGGATGACAATAAAGAAACAGGTGTTTACCCTTTTATGTCCAAGAGGAGAGGGATAAGGCAGCACTGACAGAAAGGGCTGGGGTGTCAAGACTAGAGAATGTTTCCAGGCTCTGCCACTTTCTTGCTGCATGACCTTAAGTAAATTACTTAACAATCCTGAGCTTCAGTTTCCTTCTCTGTAAAATAGGAATAGCAGGAATACCCGGTTTTCACAGGACTCATAGAAAATCATGAAAGTGACTTGTAACCATTAAAGCACACAAATTAATAACTAAAATATGATTTCACAGACAATAACATATCTACTGTATTCTCTGAATGGTTGATATCAGAACACTGGCCATCTTGGGCTCAAATTCAGCCTGCTCTGTGTCAATAAAAGGAGCTTCCCCCATGACTCAGTGGTAAAGAATCCACTTGCAGTGCAGGAGCCACAGGAGATGCAGGTCGATCAGATTGGGAAGATCCCCTGGATACCATGGCAACGCACTCTGGCATTTTTGTCTGGAGAATCCACTGGACAGAGAAGCCTGGTGGGCTACAGTCTGTGGGGTCACAAAACAGCTGGACAAGACCGACACAACCTAGCATGCACGTGTCATTAAACGTTTGAAAGAATCATCAAGATTTAAGACTCAAATTCAGTTTTCATTTTTTAAAAAAATCTGGAAAATTGAATGGACTAAAATTGAGCAGTTGTGCACTTTTAGGCGGAACAGCTATCCCATAGTTAGCCACAGTCCTCACTACTTCCTTTTACTCACACAAGTTATAAATCACCATGAGAAAAGAGAGACAGATATAAGCACAACGAAACAGGGGGCGCTAGAGGCAGATGCTGGGTATAAAGGAGAGAACATGTGCAGCTGAGAAGCCTCGGATGGCTCCCTGCAGGAGGCGGAGTCTGAGCCATACTTTAAAGATCATATAGAAATGAGGGAAGAAAACATGGATTCCAGGCAGAGGAAATAGTGAGAAAAAATATATGGTGCTAAGTACACAGGGCAGGGGAGTTGGGGATGGGAAGCACCATCTGAATTAAGAGAAGGATGTTCTTTTATCTATCAAGTGTTATTTGAGAACCTATCTGTCAGATTCTGGAGATAAACAAATGGGTTAAGACACTTGAACCGGCCTTCTCAGATCTTATAATCTAGTGGAGGAGACAAGAAGTGAGGGAAATGTAGTTGGACGGATTTCCGCAGCATTCTGGAAAGCCTGTGATAGCAACCAGGAAAGTCACAGAATTCCTTCATCTCTGCAGAATGGACTTGGTGCTCAGAAGGATTTAGGATCATGAGTTGTAGCTGTGAGTCCAATTTTGCTACTAATTCCTTGTGTGTCCATCAGCTGTGGACCACACAGAAGTAAGATCAACAGGAACAACTTCCCAGCATGCTCAGGATGATGACACTAGAAAATAGAAGTAAAAGTGTGTTGAAATGTAAAATAAGTTATGCAAATCCATGTTGTTAGTGTTACTATTTCTCTGGTCTCCAGGGATCATATTATAGACAGTACAGATAACCGCACATCAGAGAGAGAGCAGAAATGATTGCTCAGAACTATTTGTGGATAATGGAAGGCAGACAGAATGAGTGCGAGACACACAGACCTGAATTCAAATCCCATCATCACCATTTCTACCTGCGTAACTTTAGACATGACATAACCTCTTTAGGCTTTTAATACTTATACCTATAGTAGCTTTTTATATCTAAGGTTGTCATGAGACTAAAGTGAAAGAATTTACCACCGTGACTGGTAATAGCACCAGTAAATGCCAATGACAATTATTTTCATTATGGCTCACCTAACTTTCCCAAGAAGATGGAAGCTGTGTTAAAGAATCAGGGAATTACAGAATTAGAAGTGACCACAAAGAGTTTCTCTCTTCCCAAGAGTATGGTCTGGCACATCTAATTCCAGTATCTCTCATGTCAAGAACTATGACTATAGTTTCCTCTGAAATGTAAACACATTTTGTCTTTCAAAATTTCTCTGTAGAATAAGAGAACTAGAGAAATAATAATGTGCTTTCCAGGTGGTGCTAGTGGTAAAGAACCCACCTGCCAATGCAGGAGATGTAAGAGACATGGATTTGATCCCTGGGTCAGGAAGATCCCCCTGGAGGAGGGCATGGCAACCCACTCCAGTATTCTTGCCTGGGGAATCGCATGGACAGAGGAGCCTAGCTGGCTACAGTTCATGGGGTCACAAAGAGTCAGACATGACTGAAGCAACTTAGCACAGCACAGAGAAGTAATAAGCTGGATAAGCTCAAGGTATAGCATGACCAATTTTCCTAGCTTGCCTGGCATTGAGGGGTCTCTGAGGACACCGGAGGTACTAAAGCGAGGACAGTCCTGGGCAAGCAGGGTCAGCTGGACACTCTACCTGAACTAATGTAAAGTTTTTTATCTCTGGTTAAGCCACAAAAGCCAACAACTGTACAATACACTGCATTCTTTTTCTTAGTACAAACAGACAGCCAGGAATCATAAGCAATGAGAGGCAATGTCCCTTTTAGACCAGTAAACACACTACCACCGTTCCCCTTAAATAAACATGGTCTTTTGGTCAATTGGCTAAGACCCCTGATGGCATAGATGCATTCTGCTAGGACTTTCTATTTTGGTGGTGGCCTTGGAAGAAATGTGGTCTTCCCTTCCCTGTATCTCTGATGTTATTCCTAATGGTGAATCTGTCAGCAAATGAACAGTCCATCCTCAAAACCCATAGTGAGGGGCTTGTTTTCATGCCTTGTCTTATCAAATTTGGATCAGAATGAAACCATGCAACCCTCTTAGCTCGGTGACTATGTATGAACTTTTTCTCCACTGGTACAGGCTGAAGCCCAGTTCTTCTATCAGTATTTCTGTCTGATGAATGGAAGTCCTGTCTTCTTGGGCTCAGATACTCTTAAACACTTCACTATGGGGCTTGCAAACCAAATCATGATGGCTGAAGACACTGAGCTCTCCAATAAGTCTTCCGGATCTTCCTTCCAACATTCCTGTTTCCAGTGATGAACACTATTTTTCATAAACTCAAAATAACTTAGGCAGCCTTTCTTGCTTTGGGTTTTTTCCTTAATTTTTCACACAGAGACAAAACCTTGAAGTCAATCAGGGTAATGACTGGTTACAGAGGGAATGAGAAGCATTCTCTCTTGAATGCCCTCAATTCCTTGGAGATTTATGGGAAATGTGCCAATGATGTCCAATGGTCATTCAGTTTTTCCAGTAATGTGAATGACTCACAGTGGCAAAAAAACAGGTCCTCAAGAAGTATTACACCATCCCCTTGTAAACAAGCAGAGCTTCTGAAATCTAACTTCCAGCATCATCATCCACATAATCAGAGTAACCTCCAAGAATCATCTTGATTTTTAAACCTCTAAAAAACAGACCATTAAAAAGACTTATCTAGAGGATATCATGACAAATAACAAACAGCAAAAAAAAAAAACCTACAATATATATGACATACAAGTAGTATGATTTCCTTAATATACAAAGAGCTTGTATAACTGAATAAGAAAGAAAACTAACAACCCAATAGAAACCGGATAAAGATCATGAGCAGGCTTCTTCATAGGAAATATAAATGTCTAGAAAAGATTTGAAAACATGTTCAACTTTATTAAAAGCAAGTATGAAAATAGAATATTTTCACCTCTCAATGGGCAAAAATCAAAACTTTATAGTACAGAATGTTGGTAAAAACATGTAGGTACTCTCTAAACATATTCTTTAAAGTACTAAGGGTATAGTTTCTTTAAAAAGCAATGTAAATTCTCAAAATCTATAATAAAGAAATAACAGAAATTTTACCATGAGCTTGTACACAGGGATATACGCAAGGACGTACACTGACATATTCTGAAATACCAAATGAGTTGTTGTTGTTTAGTCATTCAGTCATGTCCGACTCTTTGCAACCCCATGGACTGCAGCACACCAGGCTTCCATGTCCATCTTCTGGAACTTGCTCAAACTCATGTTCATTGAGTCAGTGATGCCATCCAACCATCTCATCCTCTGTCATACCCTTCTCCTCCTGCCTTCAATCTTTCCCAAAATCAGGGTCTTCTCTAATGAGTCAGCTCTTCACATTAGGTGGCCAAAGTACTGTAGCTTCAGCTGCAGCATCAGTCCTTCCAATGAATATTCAAGACTGATTTCCTTTAGGATGGACTGGTTTGATCTCCTTGCAGTCCAAGGGACTCTCAAGAGTCTTCTCCAACACCACAGTTCAAAAGCATCAATCCTTCAACGCTCAGCTTTCTTTATAGTCCAACTCTCACATCCATACATGACTACTGGAAAAACCATAGCTTTGACTATATGGACCTTTAGCAAAGTGATGTCTTTGCTTTTTAATATGCTGTCTAGGTTTGTCATGGCTTTTCTTCCAAAGAGCAAGTGTCTTTCAATTTCACGGCTGTAGTCCCCACCCACAGTGATTTTGGAAAATAAAGAAAATAAAGTCCATCACTGTCTCCATCATTTCTCCATCTATTTGCCATCAAGTTATGAGACTGGATGCCATGATCTTCGATTTTTGAATGTTGAGTTTTAAGCCAGTTTTTTCACTCTCCTCTTTCACCTTTATCAAGAGGGTCTTTAGTTCCTTCTGCCATAAGGGTGATGTCATCTGCATATCTGAGGTTACTGATATTTCTCCCAGCAATCTTGATTTCAGCTTATGCTTCATCCAGCCCAGCATTTCACATGATGTACTCTGCATATAAGTTAAATAAACAGGGCCTCATCTTCAGGACTGCTGCTGCTAGGTCACGTCAGTCATGTCTGACTCTGTGAGATCCCATAGACAGCAGCTCACCAGGCTCCCCCGTCCCTGGGATTCTCTAGGCAAGAACAGTGGAGTGGGTTGCCATTTCCTTTTCCAATGTATGAAAGTGAAAAGTGGAAGTGAAGTCGCTCAGTCATGTCCAACTCATCGACCCCATGGACTGAAGCCTACCAGGCTCCTCTGTCCATGGGATTTTCCAGGCAAGAGTACTGGAGTGGGTTGCCATTGACTAGTGCTCTTAGAAAAAGAAAAAAACGAAAGCTTGCTTCCTTCTATCTCTGCTTTCTGCCGCATAAGGATACAAGGAAGTGACAGCATCCTCTGAAAGCCAGGAAAATGGCCTTCCCCAAGCAACTGACCTCAGTCTGCCACTCTGTTCTAGGGCTTTCCAGCCTCTAGAACTGTGAGAAATAAATGTCGTTTAAGCTACCAGTCTATGGGGATTCATTGCAACAGCCTGAGTAAGACAGGTACATAAAGAGATGCAACAACAGAATACTATACAGCTACTATAAAGAATACTATACAGCTACTATAAAGAATACTATACAGCTACTATAAAGAATACTATACAGCTACTATAAAGAATACTATACAGCTACTATAAGGATCTATAAGTAGATCTTTATGCACTAAATTTTTAACTGTTATATCCTTTTATATTCACAGTTTTTGATTCTTTCTGAAAGGTATTAATATTTAGGATTCCCTTGGTGGTCCAGTAGTTACGAATCCAAATCAGAGAATCAGAGAATCCAAATCAGAATCAAATCTGGTTTGATTCCTGGTTGGGGAACTAAGATCCAACGTGCCCTGGGGCAACAAAGCCTATACACTGCATTGACTGAACCTGCGTGCTCTAAAGCCAGTGTTCCACAACAAGAAAAGCCTGTGTCCTACAACTAGAAAGGCCCATGCACCACAAGGAGAAGCCCACACACTGCATCTAGAGAAAACCCCCATCCACTGCAATGAAGACCCAGCACAGCCAAAATGTTTTTAAAAGGTATTAATGTTAAGAAAATAGCACAAATTGAGCCAGCTTCTGTATTACATCTGCTTGTAACCCCTAAAAGAAAGTGGATGATTTTGTCCCTGTCCCCTGGGAACATTTGACAATGCCTGGAAACTTGCTACTGGTACTGAGTGGGCAGAGAACAGGGTTTACGCTAAACAGTGTACAATCTACAGGACAACACCCACACACCAAGAATTATGCCCCAAATGCCAATTGTATGGAGTCTGAGAAACCCTGTTTAGGAGCAATACACAACAAAAGGCCAACAAGTTGTTAGCTTTTCCATTCTCACTGAATTCCCGTTTACAGTCATCTATTTTAGTCCTCTTGCTCCATCTGAGTAATCACACAGATGAAGATGTAGGTCTCTTTTTGTTTTTAATTCTTGTACCCACCCCATCTGCAAGCATTACACGTTACCCTGGATCTATGAGCCAGAAGCTCTGAACAGGACATGCCATGAGTATAGACGAGTTTATTGGACCAACCTCTTAAAAAGGTAAGCAAGGAGTCAGTGAACCACAAGCAAAAGCATGATGATCAATAAGGCCTCTGTCTAGCTACCAAGGCCTTATGTTGACTGTATGGTTAATTTAGTGCTTTCCTCAAGGATGATCTCTTTTAAAAGGGCTCCCTTTAAGTCCAGAAGGGCATCAGGAGGGAAAGAGGAGGTGAGGAGACCAAGCATCTTCTCCATCTTGGGACCAGTAATAACACAGGACACAAGTGAACCTGCCGTTTCCACTTCTTCCCCTTTCCCCTCAGTAATATATTCATCTGCAAAGGAAACTCTTTCACATGTCAATTTTTAAAAATAAATTTCTCAAATGAAAGAACAAAAACTGAATACTACAAGATTAAAAAAAAATAAACAGTACAAAGGGTAGAAGTCAGAATAGCATTTTTAAAACGTTGTAGGAGAAGCCTTGATAAATAGCTTGTCTTCATCTTGGTACATATTACATTACCCATCCAGGCTGTGAGTTACATTCCTTTCTGCTTGGAGGTTCAGAAAACATCTGTCCTAGTCTGCCACAGAGCAGCCTTGCTGGTGAATCTCTCTTGCTATGTAATACCAAAAAATAGGACCAGAAACTGATGCCTTGGGATGGTATGAGGGCAAAAGGTCAATCAGGGACTTCTTGTGATTAAACAATTCAACTCCAAGTGGTTTGGTGCAATGGTTAACTTTACATGTCAGCTTGGCTAACTCAAGGGGTGCTCATATATTTGGCAAATATTATTTCTACGTGTGTCTCTGAGGGTGTTTCCAGCTGAAACTAACATTTAAATCCATGGATGCAGTAAAGTAACTTGCTCTCCTCAATGTGGTGGGCATCATCCAATCCCTTGAGGGCCCAAACGGCAGAAAAAGGAAGAATTTGACCTTTCATGCCTGAGGGGGGACATGATCTTCCTCTGCCTCATAACTTCATATTTTCAGGTCTTTGAACTTGGGTTGAATTATATCACAGCATTCCTGGGTCTCCAGCTTGCAGTTGGCATATTTCAACCTCCATAACCATTAATACATGAGCCAATTCCTTATAATATATATCTATGATTTATTCTATATCTGTCTATCTCTCCTACCAGTTCTATTTCTCTAGAAAACTCTGACTAATACAGTTGGCTAGCCCCTGAATCCCCAGTCCCTGGTACAATACTTGGCATGGAGAAGATATTCAATAAATATTTAATGAATATATTCACTAATAAATAAACAAATCACAATCAACTATTGAGAAAATATTCATTTTCCCATTTTACAAATGAAAGAACCGAAGGAATTTAAGAATTTTGCCCCAAATTACAGAATGTCTAATAGACTAAGTCAGTTCATGAGCTTCAGGCTATCTGACTGGAAACAATCTACCCTAGTCATTATTTTTTTGCTTTTAGTGCTTTATTTTAAGGAGTTTGATTCCAACACATTGGTTTTTTTTAATGTTTATTTATTTATTTGGCTGTAGCCATACTGTAGTTGGGCCGTAGTTGCAACACGCAGGATCATTGTTGGGGTGCACAAACTCTCCAGCTGTAACGTACTGGCTCAGTTGCTCAGCGGCATGTGGGATTTTAGTTCCCTTACCAGGGATCAAGCTCCTGTCCCCTGCAATGCTAGGTGGATGCTTAACCACTGGACCACCAGGGAAGGAAGTCCCTCAATACACCTTGAATGGGCTAAAGAATGATCTGGCTGGGGCATGATTCACACAAATGATTGTCAGCATAGATGACAGTAGATAGTTTGGGAAGGACCACGTTCAGCAAAATCAAACATGTTTCTTTACCATAGGCCTCATCAGAGCTTTTTGTATGACAATACACGGCAGAAACAGAACGTAATGTTTCCCAAGCCTAATGGAGGAGCATATTTTGGATAAAACATGAAGCAGCTTTGTGCAGTACTTTTTATAAGTATAAGGTAAGCATTTTGCCTCTCTTATCCTAGCTACCTGATTGAATGAAGGCCAAGATGGAGAAATCATCTCACTTCATCTTCAGAACAAACATCCTGGTGAGGCAGCTGTTCACCACCAACTGGGTACAAGAAACCAATAGAACATTTTCAGAATGAGCAGAATGAGGACCTAACGCCATGCTTACTCAACTAACCAACACCAAAAAAAAAAAAAAATTGCCTGTGGTTATTTCAACCCTACTCAGGAACAGAACCACTTTCTGGGAGGCTGTGAAGTGCCAGAATGCGTGTTCATCATCACACTCACACTTGCAGTCAGAGAACTTGATCAGATACATATGCACAAAGAAGGTTGGAGTAATCACTCTCCTATCTGCCTTCAATGAATAAATATGACAGGAAGTACATTCAATATGCTGCCAAGGTGATCACCCACAGAACCTTATCAAGAAATATGTGGGGATTGTCTGTGGCCTAATTCTTCCTTCTTTGCTATGTGCATGGACCATCTTTTATGAGACAAGAAAATGAAACTAATATAATGTATACGTGCCTTCTTCCTACTTGGCCCTAGGACTGTCAAGAAAATGGGAAGTCCTATTCCAAGATGCATATATTAATTTTAAAGTCAGAACAAAAAAATGGTTTCTGATCAATCAACAAATGTAGACCAAATTAGTTCATAGGTTTTCTTTTCTGTTTTTAATTTTGATAGGATTAACAGGTATGTCCCTTCAACAAAAGAGTTCTTTTCAGATGTTACATCATGATGCTATATAGTCTTTGGAGGAAAATATTTGAGGAACAGTCATCTAGCTATCTATAGCAAACCTGTAGATGACCCAGATACACAAATTCATGGGAGAAGAAGAGTAATCATCAAAAGTAGAACCAAGGAAACATCTCAGAATAGTAAAAAGGTTGTGAGATTCAGAGCCCTAATTCAATCAAACCTAGTAGAGCATGGTGGTTTACAACACAAATAGGGAGCCAGACTTGAAACTTATTTTTGTTATTTAGAGATAAATAATATTCTGAGGTTTCCCTAATGGTCCAGTAGTTGAGAATCCACCTTCCAATGCAGGGAACACAGGTTTAATCCCTGGTCTGGGAAGATTCCACATGCCGCGGGGCAACGAAGCCCTTGAACCCAACTACTCAGGCCATGCTCTAGAGCCCATGCCACACAACTAGAGAAGTCTGTGCATCACGCTGAGAAGCCCCCTCGCACCACAGCTAGGGAAAGCCCGCACGCCCCAACAAAGACCCAGCGTGGCCAAAAGCTAATGATAATAATAAAAGAAATAGTTACATTCTGATAGTTATATACCCTTGAACAAATTATTTAAGCATTCTAACCTTGAACAAATTATTTAAGCATTCTGTGCCTCAGTTTCCCCTCTGCAAAATGGGGTAAAAGTGATATCTACCTTAGTTGATTATGAAGACCCAGCATATGTAAAATATGTAGGACCAGTGCTTGGTACAAAGTTAGTTTTCCATGCATGTTGACAATAACTAGTATTACCAACTGCGTGACCATGAAAAGTCAGTTCACTTCTGTAAGTCTCGTTTTCTCCTTCTTTAAATTGAAACCATCATAATGCTAGCACAATATTAGAGTGAAGAACAAATGAGACAAGATACAGATGTTAAAGTACACAACATCATCTCACAAAGGTAAGGTGATTATTCTCCTGCTATCATACAGTCGTTCTTTTTTCCCCCTCAGTGGAAGGTATTTCTTCTTCATCCCAGGCTTCAGATTTCCTCACTGGACATGACCTTTCCAGTGTACAAAGCAGGTACACTCTTTGTCTGTGGAGGAACCCTTGGTCCATCATCAGTCCTTTCCATCCCAGTGAATGTCACATCTGCCACCATCAAATGTCCAGAGTCAGAAAGTGGGGTGCTCCCATGACTACTCAGTCTCAAGGCCTCACCAACTTAGCTGAGCAACCTCTCTTCTTGTGTCCACCGCCAACATGGAGACCTAATCGTCCACTTCTCCATGTCTATAGTTACCATCCTTAGTCATGTCACCATCATTTCTTGCCAGTGATAGCCTTCCATACTTCCACTTCCACATTGTATGATCCAATGCATTTCATGTTCCCCAATACAGATAAACAAATCTTTAAAAAATGTAATTCCAGCCTCTTTCCTGGCAGGGAACCATGGAGAGTGCAGAAGAGAAGAAAAAGAAGGTTCCTGGTGTGCCAGAAACCCTTAAGAAAAAGTGAAAGAATTTCACAGAGCTTAAGATCAAGCATCTGAGAAAGAAGTTTGCCCAAAAGATGCTTCGAAAGGGAAGGAGGAAGCTTATCTATGAAAAAGCTTAAGCATTATCACAAGGAAAAGAGACGTATGTACAGAACTGAAATTCAAATGGCTAGGATGGCATGAAAAGCCTGCAACTTCTATGTACCCGTGGAACCCAAATTGGCATTTGTCATCAGGATCAGAGGTATCAACGGTGTGAGCCCAAAGGTGTGAAAGGTGCTGCAGCTCCTTCACCTCTGGCAGATCTTCAATAGCACCTTTGTGAAGCTCAACAAGGCATCAATTAACATGCTAAGAATTGTGGAGTCATACATTGCATCAGTTGAGTTCAGTTCAGTTCAGTCGCTCAGTCGTGTCTGACTCTTTGCGACCCCATGAATCACAGCACGCCAGGCCTCCCTGTCCATCACCAACTCCCGGAGTTCACTCAGACTCATGTCCATCGAGTCAGTGATGCCATCCAGCCATCTCATCCTCTGTCGTCCCCTTCTCCTCC
>NW_011494755.1:3343400-3343710 GCF_000754665.1 Bison bison bison
GATAGACATCGTATCACACGAGAACAAAAATAAAAGAAAAAAGAGACTTACCAAAAACAAATTCAAACAATTAACAAAATGGTAATAAGAGCATGCTTACTGATAATTAGCTTATCCATAAACAGACTAAATGCTCCAATCAAAAGACACAGACTAGGGCCTTGTTCACCGAAACTTGGTCTCCCCATGTTGCTCTCTCTCCCAAATTCTGGCTGAGCCTCCATCTGGAGCGCGGAACCCACCATGCTTGCTAATTATGCCTGGGCTTCTAAGATCCGACTGGGGAGGCCTCAGTGTCTCCTCTCCTTCG
>NW_011494755.1:3343810-3344433 GCF_000754665.1 Bison bison bison
CCCCAATCCCTCCCAGCATCACAGTCTTTTCCAATGAGTCAACTCTTCACATGAAGTGGCCAAAGTACTGGAGTTTTAGCTTTAACATCAGTCCTTCCAATGAACAACCAGGGCTGATCTCCTTCAGAATGGACTGGTTGGATCTCCTTGCAGTCCAAGGGACTCTCAAGAGTCTTCTCCAACACCACAGTTCAAAAGCATCAATTCTTCAGTGCTCAGCTTTCTTCACAATTCAACTCTCACATCCATACATGACCAGTGGAAAAACCATAGCCTTGACTAGATGGACCTTTGTTGGCAAAGTAATGTCTCTGCTTTTCAATATGCTATCTAGGTTGGTCATAAGTTTGCTTCCAAGGAGTAAGCATCTTTTAATTTCATGGCTGCAATCACCATCTGTGATTTTGGAGCCCAAAAAAATAAAGTCTGACACTGTTTCCACTGTTTCCCCAACTATTTCCCATGAAGTGTTGGGACCAGATGCCATGATCTTAGTTTTCTGAATGTTGAGCTGCTGCTGCTGCTGCTGCTGCTGCTGCTGCTAAGTCGCTTCAGTCATGTCCGACTCTGTGCAACCCCATAGACAGCAACCCACTAGGCTCCTCTGTCCCTGGGATTCTCCA
>NW_011494755.1:3344533-3365065 GCF_000754665.1 Bison bison bison
CATGCCTGACTCTTAGCGACCCCATGGACTGGAACCTACCAGGCTCCTCCATCCATGGGATTTTCCAGGCAAGAGTACTGGAGTGGGGTGCCATTGCCTTCTCCGGAATGTTGAGCTGGGGCTACCCAAATCCGAAGTCTGTAAATGAATTGATCTACAAGCGTGGTTATGGCAAAATCAACAAAAAGCGAATTGCCCTGACAGACAATGCACTGATTGCTCCATCTCTTGGGAAATACGGAATCATCTGCATGGAGGATCTGATTCATGAGATCTATACTGTTGGAAAACATTTCAAAGAAGCAAACAACTTCCTATGGCCCTTTAAATTGTCTTTTCCACAAGCTGGAATGAAGAAAAAGACCATTCATTTTGTAGAAGGTGGAGATGCTGGCAACAGGGAAGACCAGATCAACAGGCTTATTAGAAGGATGAACTAAGGTATCTACCAGGATTATTTTTGTAATCTGGTCAGTTAATAAACAATTCAAACAAACAAACAAACAAAAATGTAATTCAAATCATGTCTCTTCTCAGCTATAAATCCAACGATGGCTTCCCATTCTCATTTCCCTTTCTAGGACCTGGTCCTCACAAGGGCCCTGACTACTTCAAAAGTTCACCCCATACCATTCCAGTCTCCCCAGTTCCCACTCTGGTCACCATCTTACCTCTACACCCTGTCCCACAGGTCAGGTCACCCCTGTTCTATAGGTCTTTCTCAATGACCTGGATACACTTAAGCTCTGCTCCACCTCAGGACCTTCGTCCTTGCAGTCCCCTTCCCTTGGCTCTTTAAATGGCTGGTTCTTTTGTGTCCTCCACATCTCAATTCAGATTTCTTGTCCTTAGAGAGGCCTTTCCTGATCACTCCAAATGTCCTTTTGCATAGTATTCTTCCCAAAGAGATATTATGAAGTGAGAAATGCCTTCAGAACAGTGCTTGGCACATTAAGAAGAACACATTAAAAATTGGGAACCATCATCACCATCACCATCCATCTCTACCATGGCAGCCTGTTAAGTTGCATGGAAAACACTGCCAAGGGTGTGACTGTGATACGTGTTTGCTTAGTTGTATTTTGTCTACCCAGTTGTTAGTTCCGTGAGGCTTACACCTTGCCAGTTTTGTTTTCTGGCGCATCCTCACTCCCCAGTAAACCACCAGCCACAGAGCCAGCTCTGGGATTTTCGCTGAAAAAAAAATGAATGGAAGTGAGTCTCTATTGACTGTCAAATGGGTTCAAACTGCCGAATCCCCAGCGGGACCCAGAGCAGTGTCACTCGCGGGGCAATTTGACATCAGGACGCGGGGAGCTCCACTGCGCATGCTCCAAGAGCACATTCTCTTCTCCCAGCCCCACTGCAGTTCAACCCCCATCTCCTTGCAGGTCCCTGTTTGTGCTCAACGTGTCCTTGCTTGTGCGAGAGAAGTGAAAGATCCCACAGAACTTTTGTCTTTATCCCCTTTCCAGAAAAATGGGCCAATTCACAGCTGCAATCGTTAGGAGAATTTCCTGTCTGGGAGTCTGGAAACTGCCAAGAGTGGAAAGCAGCCGCCAGCCAGCGAGGCCTCTGTTGTCATTGGCCCAAATAACAACAAAAACAGCCACAGCCACCGCCACCACCACAACAAAACATGCCACGTGGGCACCGGCACATACAAACACGCCCACAGAACCAAACCGAAGGGACGAGGCTTCAGGGAGGAGTTTGTGGGCCGTGCATTCCGGCGGGAGGCACATCCTTTGGCCCAGAGCCACGGCAGCCCCACTCCCAGCCCCCCGACCATCTGTCAGCAGCGCTCTGCCGACGGTGAACGCGCCGACACGGGACGCAGGCTAACGAGGAGCAAATGCAGGAGAAGGGAAAACAAAGCCACCGCAGGCAGTGGGAGAAGGTGGCTAGGGCTCTGACAGAAACTGACAAAAGCCGGGAAATTCAAACTGAAAGTTTGCCCTGAAGACCCCCTGCTCTGAGGGCTGGGCTGTGGGCGGATGGGGGATACAGGAGGGGATGAGGGGATGCGGTGATGCAGGGATGGAGGCTGGCAGTCTGTAGAGACGCTAGTGTGGTACAGCTAAGGAGGCCGGCTCTTTTCACTCTATGACCATGAGCCATTACTTACACTCCATTCCCACTGTGCATGGATTGCCCAATAAGGCTTTCTCTTACAAGACAAGGGTAATTAAAAAAAAAAAAAAAAGCAAAACTTTGTTCCAAGGAAACTTGTGCAGGAAACATTTAATCAGGACAGCACGTGGAATTCAGATTGCCAAATCCTCTATCAAATAAGCATTGAAGTTAGTAATAAATGGCCAAATTATTAAATTTAGGAATTAATTCTAATCTATTATAATTGTTAATAATCTATTCATTGGAATGAACTGCCCCCACTTTGCTACTGAGAAGTTGGGATGTTAGTTTTCTGTTCTCATTTGTAAAACCTTTTAGGAAAAAATAGGGTATTTGTCATTTCTCACTGTGGATAATAAAAATATTTTCTATAAGCCTGTTTGTCTACCAAAAACTGCAGCAGGAAAAGAACCCAAACCAGCTAAGATATGCCTGCTAAAATGTATCTATATTTTTGCATAAGTGGTAAGGACTCTGTCCACACTGGATGGATGTTCTGGAGTTTTCACCCCCTGTCTTTCAATGCACGGGGGCTCTTTCTCTTATTATCTTACCCAATATTTGATGACCATTCCACAAGCTTGGCATTGTTTTCTCTATGTTAGAGATAAAGAAAGTTTTAAAGGTTAAGAGAGTTTTAAAATCACATGGAGTCGAAATGCAGAACTTCAAGATTTTTGGACTTGAGACCCTATCATTCTTTTGTTTTAAACAACGAGATTCTGCTAAGCTGCTGTTATTTTATTTTTCCCTTTTAATTCTCACCACAAAGCTACAAATACTATAATTCTGACCCCCACTTTTCAAAAAAAATGTTAATTAAGCTAGCAAAATGGCAGTAAGTTTTAACCAAAGTGGCCAGAAGCACAACGGCTTTCATTCTGTTCTCTCATCAGTTAACTATTATTATTTGACCTTTCTTTATTAGTTGATTACTAAAAAATAAATTCTGGTAAAGAAGTTCAACCCCAAAACACTTCTGATTGACAGCATAATAGGTTGGCTCATTATCCCTAATCGACAGAGTATACATATATTTACAAATAAAAACACACACCAGATGTATTTTCATCCACAAGGTGATGCTGTCAACTAAAATAGGGAATGTGCACTGATGTACAGCATCCATCATTTTTAAGACAGATTCACCGCAAAATCTCCTACGTCGTGATTCATGGATGAAAGGCTGTACGCATGCAGGTGGCTGCAATGTTGCCATGTGTACAAAGAAGGGTGAGACGCTTAAAAAAGCACCAACTCTAAAGTCAGGAGAACTCTCTTTGAATGCAGGCCATGACATTTCCTAGCTTAACTCTTATGCTTCAGTGTCTTCATCTGTAAAATGGGAATAACAATAGCATTTACAGAATTGTTTGTCTCCTATGAGACAATGGCTATTAAAATGTTTTGTGAACAGTAATATACCAATATATTTCTTTTTTCTATATCTCCCCATTCCCTTCGAATGTCTTTCTGTTTCTTCCAGACTGACCAGTGTTTAAAAGAAGGTATTAATCATTCATATCTACCCTCTTTTCAGAAACTGGTAGTTAGTTTGAAGGTGATCTTATAAAGTCTCGGAGACCAGCCTGACACTCTACATCAAAAACCCATTTTCAGTTTCACCTATGGAGATAGAGACTACATAGAAATAGCTTTCATTTTCCTTTCTTGTGTAATTTAACAGAATTTTCAAAAAACCTACCCAAAGCTCATCTAGGACCATCATGGGTGAATTTCCAAATTGTGCTTCATATGTGTCTGTGAATGATCAACTTAAGTTCACACTATATATTAATGTCCACAATACTCATTCATTTGTTCAATTGTAACGAGTGTATTGAATGCCTACTTTGTACAAGGGAGATTGCCAAGTCCTAGGGTGACTTGGCAAAAACAACTTTCCAAACCCTTTACTAGGCTGAAGGATCCATAAGACCAAGAATTGAGGATGCCTTATTCATCACCGTTAAACACTCTGGTCTCTAAAAGGGTGCTGATTGACATTCACAAGTATTTGTGGAATATACTTGTGAATGGACCAGTTTATTATGATAAATAATAGCATAGTACAAAATAGGGGATATAAAATGGTGGCCCAGCAGTGCATAAACTACCTGCAATGCAGGAGGTGCAAGAGATGAAGGTTAGATCCCTGGGTTGGGAAGATCCCTTGGGGAAGAAAATGGCAACCCATTCCACCATCCCTGCCTGGGAAATCCCATGGACAGAGGAGCCTGGTGGTCTACAGTCCATGGGATCACAAGAGTTGGACACGACTTAGTGACTAAACCATCACCACAGGGTGAGAGCAGAAAGCAAATAGACTCAAGGCTGGGAGTGAGTGATGGGGTACTGTCAGAAGGTTTTCCTTTTGTGTAAAGGCAGGGCTCAAATCTTTAGGGATGTTTCTGAATTTTAGAAGATTCCATTCTTGTAAAAGAGAAATAAAGTAAGAGCCGAGGGATCTGGTTCCCTTCCTGACTTTACCAATATTTGAGGTCTTGACCAAGTCACTTTTGTGCTCTGGGCAGTTTCCATACTTTCCTGATACTTAAGGCTTATCTACCTTCTCTCGCTTTGATTTCTGAGTTTGTAGAGCTGCTTCTCCAAGAAATATTTGACCAAGGGTTAAATTGGGGGAAAGTGTTTCACTCTTCTGAAGTATGTTTTCACTCGGCTGAAGTGTGTTTTATCTAATAGAATGTCACAGCAGGGAGCTGGACAAGGATATAGTCTACAGGGGACTTTGGATAGGAACAATGAAGTGGGACTTTAAAAATAGCTTTCCAAATCCTTTACTACGCTGCAGGCTCTGTAAGAACAAGGATTGAGGATTCCTTGTTCATTACCATTAAACCCTCTGGTCCCTAAAATGGTGCTGATTGACAACGTTCACAAGTATTTGTGGAATGCACTTGTGGGTGAATCAGCTTATTATGATAAATGACAGCATAGCACAAAATAGTTGATATAAGATGAAATATCAGCTTATAAGATACATATTATATGGAATTGTGTGCGTGCTCAGTCATGCAAAGAGGAGGGAAAGGCAACCCACTGCAGTGTTCTTGGCTGGAAAATCCCATGGACAGAGGAGCCTGATGGGCTACAGTCCATAGGCTGCAAAAAGTTGGACATGACTAAAGCGACTTAACATGCATGCACTGCTTCACCCGACCTTTTGAAATTCCCCTAAAAAAGAAAAAAGACCATGATTCTACATGGCTGCACTTGCCCACTGAGGCAAAGTCATGGTATGAGCTGGAACAAAGCTGATTGGTCTCTGATGCTAAAGCAGTTTCTCAAAATCCCTCAATGGCATCCACTCGTGAATTAGAAGATTGAAATAGGGTTAAAATGGCACTTTCTGGAAGTCTGAGGCCTCAGATCCTGATCCTGCCTTTTCCCTTGAGACCCATATGACCTTGAACAAATTCTCTGCTCACGACCTAAGTTTTCTTGTCCATAAACAAGAGGTTGTGATTTCCAAGGCTCTTTTCAGGCATAGAAATTTAGGAAGCAAGTGGAAAATTAAACACATGTGGCCATTGTTTAAGTAGAACTTCCCCATCTAAAATGTCTCTATTACTTTATTAACTCCATTCTTAAGTTTGGAGAATTGGCAAAATGAGTACAAATGTTTCAGAAGTTAATGTTGTATTAGATCAACATTGCAAATAGACACGTTTCTAGAAAGTAATACTTTTTGCCAGAAATACTGGCAAATGCTGGCTCTGAAAAACACTGCCCGGCAAAGCCCTACCCAGGGTGTACCTCTGCCTCTTCATACCTCTCTCTCCCTCATCACAACTCAACCTGCCCCAAAAGATCAACCAGAACTGGAGTTAGAGATAAAAGTAGGATTCATAGGACTCAATGGTAAATCACCTCTGTGGATGGTTCAGTCATAACTGGATACGTCAGTTTGAATCATTAGCCTTAATCCTACATGCTAAGTCTGGGAGAAATTGGAAACAATAGTTTATTCATGTATTAATTCCCAAATACTTTTTGAGTCCCCAGCAAGTGCCGTCCCCCGTAACTCATTCCTGGCTCATGCACTAGACTCCTTCCCCATTCCGCCGTGCTACCGTGCTGCCCAACTCTCTCGCCTACAGTCCAGCTCACTTCCCTCAATGACAGCCCTTCTATTGGCTGTTTCACAAGAGGAAACCTTGACTGCATGTTGATGACCTGGTCCAGAAAGCCTGAAAGCATCACAGTTTCTAAGACCTAGTTTAATATGGACCAACTGACTTAGACTTGTATTTGAACCAGGTGAGTGAGACTTGCCACCTGCAGTGAAAAGCAAGGTAAAAGGAGCAGAGCCCAAGGAAGTACCAAGCCAGACTGACTGTCACGATTATAGGTCTTCAGAGATTGCAGACTATCTGCAGAATACCTCACTGTTGCTAGAATTCCTTACTTGAAATGTAATTATTATGGATCAATAAGTAAAAATGCTTATGTGTTAAGGTTTTCTAAAAGGTATCATTATTATAGACCTGCAAGATCTCTGGAGCCATTAGAAAGTTGATTCCATTCGAACTCTCACCATCACAACCATGGTGAACTAGAGCTCAAACCCTGAACTCCGGTTCAGTAGCTGGGTCCCTACTGTCCATCCTTGATTCCCAGTATATACCTTGGTTCTTGGAGTATCACCTGCTCTATGTTCTCTACGCATCCATCATAAACTTTGTTAAAATCTTCTTAGCCTCTTAATTCTAACTATTTGCACTTCATTTACCTATTAAGTATGACCATGTTCAGGAGCTGCTCAAGGAGGTTAACTAAAACTGGTGGCAGAGTTCACACGGGGAGAGATCAAGGCCAGGTTCAATCAAGGAGGCCTAAAGCAGAATATCTGGGTGAAATAAAGTCTTATGGAAGGAAACTCAGTTGGGACCACAATACCTACCATCAAGTCCAAAGGGCAAAGCAAGTAGAGAAACAAAAGAATAAACACCAAGGTGAGTAGCAGGATGGAGCCGCAACAAAATGGCATCAATGAACAATTCAGAGTAGGCTGTTGAGAGCTAAAACTGTGGATATGGGTGGAAGCTCTCCTCTTAATGAACTACCTAGTACATGGAGCAGGCAAAAAAGCTTTCAAGAGGCCATTAGAGCCAGACATGCACATGCTGTGAGCCTTGCTTTTATGCTGGACTGAACTGTTTTGCAGTATCTGTGGATGTGGTCCAGCCTCTGAGGGGGACCCACCCAGGCTGACCCCTCTCACTACAATTTACTAAGCTTGACTTCTTTCATGTGAGAATACATTTGGCTTGAATTTGTCTCACTTTCTACAAAACCAAATTTTAAGATCATGATTAGAAACCTCAATTAAGTTTTGATAAAAGTCTGTGTATTTATTTGCTTTTCAGGAGGTGGGGGAAATATTTGCTAATAATGCACCTTCCAGAAAATAAGACTTGCTTTCATCGGCTCTTTCTAAGGGAGCAACAAAGGGAACTTGGAGATCATTCATATTCCCCCATCCTGTTACAAATAAGAGACTGGGGAGCAGAAAAGCTAACAACATGCCCTAGATCACATGGGTAGCGAGTGTTGGAATTAAGAAAATTCACTTCTTATGACTCCAAGATAGGCAAAAATGGCTTTCAGAAAGAAGTTCACTTGAGCAAATTGCTGGGTGGTCTTTGTTTCCAAGGGTGTTTGTGCAAAGTGCATCCTCCAGTCCCAACAGAGTCAGATTTTGAGAGACAAAAGGTGGCATTGATGAGGGATGTGCCACACAGAATATTTTATCTCTGGAGACTCTCATCACAGCCCCAGCTGCCTGTGGGTCAACCAGAAACCCTGGATCTCACCTTCTGCCAAGAGACCATGTCCCAAGGGGACAGCAACTCTGCTTCTTGAGTCTGGGCCCATGATTTAACATGGGTGAAATAATACTAGCTGAGTGGCTTTGGCAGTTTGTGCCTTAATTTCTCTACACCTGGGTTTCTTCCTCCAGCCCCTCAGCTGCATAGAACCATAATATGATTTTGTAGAAACTAAGCAAAAAGGAATACATTAGTCTAGTCTAGTCACTTGGAGCTGCTGCCAAAGGAACAGTCTCTTCCACTGATTGCCAGCCAAGTCCCTTATGAGATTGTGTAGACTCTTACAATATTGCTCAGGGAGCGAAACAAAGAGGAAGAGAAAGAGAAGGGTCGTGCTCATTATAATTTATAGTACACTGTTATGGGAAGCGTCTTGTGTTACCAGAAAGCTGGTGTCTGGGGTTTTCCTCTTCCCCAGAGGAGCTGAAAATGGGAAGGGGGAAGAGAAGGTTATCTTACCAACTTTTTGCAGCCAAAATCATTAGGGCCAAAATTCCTTCCTAGAAATGTCAGTGGTGGGATTCAGACAATTACCACTAGTTCAACAACTCCCAGCCCTGGGTCATTAACATCATCCCTGCCGTTCAACCATAATGTCACTCCACCCATTCTCATGGAGCAGAAAAATCACAGAGCCTCTTGCTTTAAAGCCTTTCTGGGGACCTGGCGGTCCAGAGGCTAAGACTCCATGCTCCCAATGCCAGAGGCCTGGGTGAGATCCCTGGTAAGGGAACTAGATCCCACACACCACAACTAAGAGTTCACATACCAGAACTAAAAATCTTGCATGCTGCAACTAAGACCTAACACAGCTAAGAAAATTTTAAAGTCGTTCTGATGAAAGGCATCAAGGGAAAAAGCCCAAGTTTAAATACTTACGTAGTATCTTAGAGCTCCTTGGCTGCTGTGGTCTCAAACTGGTTTTACACAGCTAGTTCTTCATCTTAGAGAATGATGGGGTTTCAAATATTCCAGTTAAAAGTCTGCCTGTGGGGAAAGAAAGCAAATGGTATGGTGTATTAATATTAACTCTCTCTCTCCAAGGGTTCTGACTTTTGCTAACCTCCATCAACTATGTTCTCTCATTACATCACTGTCTTAGTCAAACAAAGTCGGATGCCAGGAGTCGTGTTGCTCATCACCAGTGGCTTCATTCCCTCTGTCTTCTCTGCCTGGGTTTCACCACAGTGAAGCCTGAAACAAGCAAATGGCTATTCCTAAATAGATTGCTTTGATGGCAGGAACCCTGTCTTATCTATCCTCAACTCACCTTTCCTCAGCCTAGTTCATGGAACAAGGGCAATTTTGCATGAATGTCACTGTGAAATACAAGGGAAAAGGTGGCTAATCACCTCTCTTTGCTTGTTAACTCAAAAACTCACAAACCAGAAGTGGGAAGAGAGGTGGGGCAAAGACACAATAGGGGGAGGGAATTCAGAGTTATAAACTACAAGGCATAAAATAAATGGTACAAAGAAGTAATATACAACATAGGGAAAATAACCAATATCACATAATAATGTTATATGGAGTATATGCTATAAAAATGTTGAATCACTATGTTGTACATCTGAAATGAACATGATATTGTAAACCAACTCTGCTTCAATTAAAACAACTCAATTTAAAAATAATAATAGAGGGCGTGCCTCCTAGCCTCGGAGTGTGTGCAGAATCAGTCCCTCAGGGTCCCCTAGTCCAGAAAAAGTAAGGTAGCCTTCTCCATTGCTCCTTGCTGTCCCGAGTATTCTGCAGACCATGAGTTTTTGAGTGCTCCCCTCAAAAGGAGGAGACCCACGTGACCTAGACCTAAGGGGCCAGAGTGACATTCACAGGTTCTGGAAGTTAGGATTCAAATGTCTTTAGAGGGAGTGGCTTTATTCAGCATACTGTAGTCATAATGCAAATTATATTTTTTAATAGAAGATGTGGCCAAAATAGCTTGAAAGCCACTGAACTGGAAGTCTTCTGAATTTTTCAAACACCAGTCATGGGATTTAGGACCCATCGTAATCCAATATGACATCATCTTAACTTGTTCCATCTACTGTGCTCAGTCGCTAAGGCATGTCCAACTCTTTTGTGACCCCATGGACTATATCCCGCCAGGCTCCTCTGCCCATGGGACTTTCCAGTGACCAGGAGCTTCTAAAATGACCCATCTAGTGAACCCATGAGCAAATTCTGTTTGGAAACCACACTGCAATGGAGATCATCTGTAGGTATGCTTGCATCCAGACTGCACAGAGATCAAGCCCTGAGCCTTCAGAGTGGGAGCACTGACTCCAAGACCCTAGACTACCAGAGACCTAACCCTGCTGCTGCTGCTGCTGCTGCTGCTGCTGCTGCTAAGTCGCTTCAGTCGTGTCTGACTCTGTACGACCCCATAGATGGCAGCCAACCAGGCTCCCCCGTCCCTGGGATTCTCCAGGCAAGAACACTAGCGCGGGTTGCCATTTCCTCCTCCAATGCATGAAAGTGAAAAGTGAAAGTGAAGTCACTCAGTCGTGTCCGACTCTTCGAGACCCCATGGACTGCAGCCTACCAGGCTTCTCTGCCCATGGGATTTTCCAGGCAAGAGTACTGGAGTGGGGTGCCATCGCCTTCTCTAGCAGGTATCAAATAGTGAGAAGTCACACAAGGGAAACCACTGGAATGCAAGACCCAGCGTCACCCAACCACCAGGAGCACCCTGCCCAGGACAGCTCATCTAAACAACAAAAAAAACAAAAATACAAACCCAATCATCAGCAGACAGGATTACACCTCACTCAGCCTTGCCCATCAGAGGAAAAATGAACAAACAAACAAGACCTCAGCACAAATCTCACCTGATAAGAAGCTTATGCAAACCACCGGACCAACCTTAGGAGGGCAGAAACCAAAAGAAAGAAAGAATTCAGCCCTGAAGCCTGGGAAAAGAAGACCTCAAATGAGTTAAAGTTCTCAAAATAAGTTAAAAATAATAATAATGAAAAGGCAGAGAAATACTACACAAATGAAGGAACAAGCTAGAAACACAGAAGTCCAAATAAATGAAGAGGAAATAGGCAAACTCCCTGAAAAAGAATACAGGTTATTGATAGTAAAAATGATCAAAAATCTTGAAAGCAAAATGGAGAAAATGCAAGAATCAATTAACAAAGACCTAGAAGAATGAAAGAATAAACATACAGAGACAAACAACACAATTACTGAAATTAAAAACACTCTAGAAGGAATCAATAGCAGAATATCTGAAGCAGAAGAATGAATCAGTGAGCTGAAAGAGAAAATGGTGGAAATAATTTCTGAAGAACAGAATAAAGTAAAAAGAATGAAAATAACTGAGGATAGTCTCAGAGACCTCTGGGACAATATCAAATACACCAATATTTGAATTATAGGGGTCCCTGAAGAAGAAGAGAAAAAGAAAGGGTGTGAGAAAATTTTTGAAGAGATTATAGTTGGAAATTTCCCCAACATGGAAAAGCAAATAGTCAATCAAGTCCAAGAGGCACAAAGAATCCCATACAGGATAAACCCAAGGAGAAACATATCAAGACACATACTAATCAAACTAACAAAGACTAAACACAAAAAAAGAATATTAAAAGTAGCAAGGGAGAAGCAACAAGTAACATACAAGGGAAACCCCAAACGCTTAACTGCTGATCTTTCAGCAGAAATTCTGCAGGCCAGAAGGGAATGGCAGGATATATTTAAAGTACTGAAAGGGAAAAATCTACAACCAAGATTACTGTACCCAGCAAGGATCCCATTCAAATTGATGGAAAAATAAAAAGCTTTTCAGACAAGCAAAAGTTAAGAGAATTCAGTACCACCAAACCAGCTTTACAACAAATGTTAAACGGACTTATATGGTCAAGAAATACAAAAGAAGAAAAAAGATCTACAAAATCAACCCCAAACAATTAAGAAAATGGCAATAGGAATAGACATAAAAAGAGAAATTAACAGTAACACAATAATAGTAGGAGACTTTAACACCACACTAACACCAATGGACAGATCATCAAAACAGAAAACTAATAAGGAAACACAAGTCTTAAGTGATACATTAGTTGAGATGGATCTCATTGATATCTTCAGGGCATTCCATCTAAATGCAGAGGAATACACCTTCCCAAGTGCACATGGAACATTCTCCAGGATAGACCACATCTTGGGTTAAAGATCAAACCTCAGTACATTTAAGAAAATTGAAATCATATCAAGCATCTTCTCTGACCACAAGACCATGAGACTAGATATCAAGTACAAGAAAATGCTGTAAGAAACACAAACATGAAACAACATGTTTCTAAATAACCAACAGGTTACTGAAGAAATAAAAAAGTAAATCACAAATTTCTAGAAACAAATGACAATGAAAACAGGACAACTCAAAACCTATGGGGTGCAGCAAAAGCAGTCCTAAGACGGAAGTTTATAGCAATACAATCCTACCTCAAGAAACAAGAAAAACATCGAATAGATAACCTAACTTTACACCTAAAACAACTGGAAAAAAAAGAACCAAAAAAAAACACACCAAAATTAGTAGAAGGAAAGAAATCATAAAGATCCAAACAAATAAATGAAAAAGAAATGAAACAATAGTAAAGATTAATAAAACTAAAAGATGGTTCTTTGAGAAGATAAACAAAATTGACAAACCTTAGCCAGACTCATCAAGAAAAAAAGAGAGAAGAATCAAATCAACAAAATTAAAAATGAAAAAGGAGAGGTTACAACAGACAATGCAGAAATACAAAGGATTATAAGAGACTATTATGAACAACTATATGGCAATAAATAAACTATATGGAAGAAATCGACAGGATCTTAGAAAAGATCTTAGAAAAGATCTTCCAAGACTGAACCAGGAAGAAATAGAAATTATGAACAACCCAATTACAAGCAATGAAATTGAAGCTGTGACCAAAAATCTCCCAAAAAACAAAATCCCAGGACCAGATGGCTTCATAGGAGTAGAATATCAAACATTTAGGGAAGAGCAAAGAGTCAGACATGACTGAGTGACTGAACTGAACTGAATTGAGTGCCAAAATCACTGCATATGGTGACCATGAAATTAAAAAACGCTTGCTCCTTACAACAAAAGCTATGACCAACCCAGACAGCATATTAAAAAGCAGAGACACTACTTTATCAACAAAGGTCCGTCTAGTCAAAGCTATTGTTTTTCCAGTAGTCATGTATGGATGTGAGAGTTGGACTATAAAGAAAACTGAGCACTGAAGAATTGATGCTTTTGAACTGTGGTGTTGGAGAAGACTTTTGAGAGTCCCTTGGACTGCAAGGAGATCCAACCAGTCCATCCTAAAGGGAATCAGTCCTGAATATTCATTGGAAGGACTGATGCTAAAGCTGAAACTCCAATACTTTGGCCACCTGATGCGAAGAACTGACTCGTTTGAAAAGACCCTGATGCTGGGAAAGATTGAAAGCAGGAGGAGAGGGGGATGACAGAGGATGAGATGGTTGGATGGCATCACCAACAAAATGGATGTGAGTTTGAGTAGGCTCCAAGAGTTGGTGATGGACAGGGAAGCCTGGCATACTGAAGTCCATGGGGTCAAAAAGAGTTGGACACGACTGAGCAATTGAACTGAACTGAATGCCTATCCTTCTAAAACTCTTTCAAAAAAATTGCAGAGAGAGGAACACTTCCAAATTCATTCTACAAGGCCACTATCACCCTGATGCCAAAACCAGACAAAGACAACACAAAAAAAGAAAACTGCAAGCCAATATCACTGATGAACTGCTCATACACTACGATCAAGTTGGGTTTATTCCAGGAATGCAAGGATTCTTCAATATATGCAAATCAATGTGATACACCATATTAACCAACTGAAAGATTAAAACCATATAATAATCTCAATGGATGCTGAAAAATCCTCTGACAAAATTCAGCACCCATTTATGACTAAAACTCTTCAAAACATGGGCACAGAAGGAACCTATCTCAACATAGTACAGGCCATATATGACAAGCTTACAGCAAACATTATTTTCAATGGTAAAAAACTGAAAGTATTCCCCCTAAGATCAGGAACAAGACAAGGGTGTCCACTTTCACCACTATTATTCAACACAGTTCTGGATGCCCAAGCTACAGAAATCAGAGAAGAAAAAGGTATAAAAAGAATCCAGATTGGAAAAGAAGTAAAGCTCTCACTGTTTGCAGATGACATGATACTGTACATAGAAAACCCTAAAGATAGTATCAGAAAATTACTAGTGTTAGTCAGTAAATTTAGCAAGGTTGCAGGATACAAAATCAGTACACAGAAATCACTTGCATTTCTATATACTAACAATGAAAAATCAGAAAGTGAAATTAAGGAATCAATCCCATTCACCACTGTAACAAAAAGAATTAAATATCTAGGAATAAACTTACCTAAAGAGAAAAAAGAACTGTACCCAGACAATTATAAGACACTGATGAAAGAAATCAAAGATGACATAAACAGATGGAGAGATGGTCCATGTTCCTGCGTAGGAAGAATCAATATTGTGAAAATGACTATATTACTAAATGCAATCTACGGATTCAGTGTGATCCCCAACAAATTACCAATAGCATTTTTCACAGAACTAGAACAAAAAATTTCACAATTCATATGGAAACACAAAAGACCCTGAATAGCCACAGCAGTCTTGAGAAAGAAGAATGGAGCTGCAGGAATCAACCTTCCTGACTTCAGATTATACTACAAAGCTACAGTCATCAAGACAGTATGGTACTGGCACAAAAACAGAAATATAGACCAATGGAACAAGATGGAAAGCCCAGAAATAAACCCATACACCTATTGGTACCTTATTTTTGACAAAGGAGGCAAGAATATACAATGGGGCAAAGACAGCCTCTTCAATAAATGGTTCTGGGAAAACTGGACAGCCACATGTAAAATAATGAAATTAGAACACTTCCTAACACCATACACAAAGATAAACTCAAAATGGATTAAAGACCTAAATGTAAGACCAGAAACTATAAAACTCTTAGAGGAAAACATAGGCAGAACACTTGATGACCTAAATCAAAGCAAGATCCTCTGTGATCCACCTCCTAGAGTAATGGGAAAAAAAAAAAAAAAAGTAAACAAGTAGGACCTGATTAAACTTAAAAGCACAGCAGAGGAAACTATAATCAAGGTAAAAAGATAATCCCCAGAATGGGAAAAAATAATAGCAAATAAAACTGACAAAGGATTAATTTCCAAAATGTACAAGCAACTCATACAATTTAATGCTAGAAAAACAAACAACCCAATCAAAAAGTGGGGAAAAGAACTAAACAGACATTTCTCCAAAGAAGACATACAGATGGCTAAGAAACACACGAAAAGATGTTCAACATTGCTCATCACTGCTGCTGCTAAGTCGCTTCAGTCGTGTCCGACTTTGTGCGACCCCATAGACCGAAGCCCACCAGGCTCCCCCGTCCCTGGGATTCTCTAGGCAAGAACACTGGAGTGGGACGCCATTTCCTTCTCCAATGCGTGAAAGGGAAAAGTGAAAGTGAAGTCACTCAGTCGTGTCCGACTCTTAGCGACCCCATGGACTGCAGCCTACCAGGCTCCACCGTCCATAGGATTTTCCAGGCAAGAGTACTGGAGTGGGGTGCCATTGCCTTCTTCTGCTCATTACTAGAGAAATGCAAATCAAAACCACAATGAGATATCACCTCACACCAGTCAGAATGGCCATCATCAAAAAGTCTACAAAAAATAAATGCTGGAGAGGGTCTGGAGAAAATGGAATACTCTTGCACTGTTGGTGGGAATGTAAATTGATATAGCCACTGTGGAAGATGGTATGGGAGATTCCTTAAAAAACTAGGAATAAAACCAACATATGACCAAGCAATCCCACTCCTAGGCATATACCTGAGAAAACCAGGGCTGAAAAAGACACATGTATCCCATTGTTCATTGCAGCACTATTTACAATAGCTAGAACATGAAAGCAACCTCGATGTCCATAGACAGATGAATGGATAAAGAAGTTTGGTACATATACACATGGAATATTACTCAGCCATAATAAGGAATGCATTTGAGTCAGTTCTGATGAGGTGGATGAGCCTAGAACCTATTATACAGAGTGAAGTGAGTCAGCAAGAGAAAGATAAATATCGTATTCTAATGCACATATACGGAATATAGAAAAATGGTACTGAAGAATTATTTACAGGGCAGCAATGGAGAAACAGACATAGAGAATAGACTTATGGACATGGGGAGAGGGGAGGAGAGGGTGAGATATATGGAAAGAGTAACATGGAAACTTATATTACCATATGTAAAATAGATAGCCAACAGGAATTTGCTGTATGGCTCAGGAAACTTAAACAGGCCCTCTGTATCAACCTAGAGGGGTGGGATGGGGAGGGAGATGGGAGGGAGGTTCAGGAAGAAGGGAATATATGCATACCTATGGCTGATTCATGTTGAGGTTTGACAGAAAACAACAACATTCTGTAAAGCAATTATCCTTCTGTAAAAAAGTAAATTAAAAAATAATAAAGGAAGGGCAAAGTGTTTAAAAAAAAAACAACTGGAAAGCAATATGTTGGCTAGCCCAAACTCCCATCGTGTAAACACACAGGTTGTTTCTACCAAAGTAATCAGTAGAAGTGAGCACTCTTACACAACAAAATTGCTTTGGAGGAAGAAAGGTGCTGACTGTCTGCACAGATAAGTATTCTCACAATGCAGGTGCACCAATAAGCATATCTTAGTACTAAGACCTCCAAGGGACCAGACAGACTCACCTGCTTGTCTTGCCAGTTAGATTCATCTATGAGATCTTCACTGAGAGCCAGGCCTTAACTCTCAGACGTATGGCCCTCATTTACCCATGTGAAGCCCCTCCAGGAGCAAACACAAGTTTACCCCCAAATCCGTATCCACAAGTTTTTGCCCAAGAAATTAAAAATGGCTATTGACTCATTTGAAAAGACCCTGATGCTGGGAAAGATTGAAGGTGGGAGGAGAAGGGGATGACAGAGTATGAGATGGTTGGATGGCATCACTGACTCAATGGACATGAGTTTGAGTAAACTCCAGGAGTTGGTGATGGACAGGGAGGCCTGGCGTGCTGCAGTCCATGGGGTTGCAAAGAGTTGGACACGACTGAGCAACTGAACTGAACTGAACTAGTGATACATTATTATAAAGATCTCTTTGAAGCCATTCTTCGATTCATTTGTAAATTTCTGAATGTTAACTATGGTTAATATTGTATTTTTAATACATTTTTTCATTCATTCGTTTACTCCGTCCTCAACTCCTCTGACACACCTATGGTGAGCTTGGGCATCTCAGGGGTCCCATAAGTTAAGAATCCTGCTCTTAATAGTCTCCCTTTTCATCTTCCTTCTACCCAGCGTGGGAGCCTTTGCTCTGCTTTCCAGTCTGGCAGTGTTCCTACCCCTTAGAATATTTGATAGATTATTGTCATTTCCCTCACTCAAATTTCAGCACTTCCTAAAAATTTTGGCTCCAAGTCTCTTGCTGGTCCTTTTACTCCTGTTGTTTTCAATTTGATTCTTTTCTTCCCAGTCCCTTCTCCCACACCCCCACCAGATCTACACACTCAAGTCCCAGACCTGATCACCAGTCGGGGAGCAAATGCCCAAGGAGCCTCAGGCAATCTACATGAAGCTGGGTTTGGATACTAAAGATGTCACAGGACGATGGATATTTCATCTTCCTGCCAGCACAGACTCAAATCTCAGGAGTGAAAGGGACTTAAAAGCTCATCCATGCCTCCGCCTCTGATTACACCAAAATATTAGCCATTAAGGAAAGATTAGCATTCCAAGGCGTCCTCAGAGATCTCTGAAGTGGATTCCATTGCCTCCCTTAGTAATGCATTCCAGAGGCTCATCGTACTCAGAGAGATTTTCCTCCTGCGAACCTAAATCCTGCTGGAAGCAATTTAAACCATTCCCTTTTGGCCTGTCTTTGTGTGGAAGGAGAGGAAAACTCTCTGCCACTGCCCTTGCGGGTCCCTTCACAGATTCCTGGGCTCCCACAGACACTTCATTTACTGATTGAAACGAGAGCAGAGCAGGGGCAGAGACAGCAGGAGGAGAGAGAGGTCACCCAGCAAAACCCTCGCCTTTTCCTCTCTGGCCAACTTTGTAGAGGAAGCACTGAGGGCTCCAGGCCCCGGGTTTAACCCAGCTCTCGCGTCTCTTTATTCTCGGTCAAGGCTCCTGCCCCTTTCACTGCCTGGTGACCTACTTTCATCTCCAATGAGGTTCTCCCCGAAAGCATATAGAGAACACTCAGCTCAACACAGGGTGATATGGCCGAGCCACACAGCTGATCTGACCTTTCCCTTCCTCTCCCGAGTAACAGAGAGGAAGGAATAAAGACAACCAGGTTTTCTGCTGGCCAAACCTGCTTTTCTTTCCTGGCAAGAGGACTCTAGGAGACAAAGTATATTCTTCCACCCAAGACAGTAAATGAAAGAATGCTGTGGGTGTATAGGACGTTTGGAACATTTCATTTTTGTAATTGTGCCTTCTGAGCTAAGAGCTACCACAAAAGACCAGTCTTTGGAAACTGATGGGGGTTTGTGGTTGTATTTTGGGGCTGGCTGGCCAGCCAGGATTCTGTTTCCATTTTTCCCATTAGTCCTCAAGTTGTAGATGAGGCCCCCAAGATCCTTGGGGCATCGGACCGGAGGCGTCTGCCAGCATTTTCCCAGGATGAGCGTTGGAATGTGTCTTGGCTGGGCACGTTGACTTGCAAGGTGTTTATAAAGTTTCCTGATCCTTTTTTCCACCTGGTTTGCTTTGTGGACCCAGAGGTTTATGGACTGCGACATGCTACCAGGAACCAAGACATGGAATTAACACTCCACAGCTCTTCCCTGGGACCTTCTTTTGTGTAGCTTTTTATTTTTAAAATTCTCTTGCACGCTTCACTTTTGTTTCCTTTTTTCCTCCTTCCCTCCTCTGGTGTCTCTGTTTACACCGTTTAGATCTGGGAAGATTTCTGGTAGTTTTCCAGCTGCTTATGCACAAGTGTAATTGAGTCACTTATTTTTAGTGATGTCAAGACTTGGAGAACAGAAATAAAAGGAACATTTCACACTAACTAAAATGGAAGAGAGTCCTCATTTGGAGGATGAAGATACAGCGGATGCGATTATTTTCAAATTGGAGGCTCTTAACTTCTCATTTCCAGATCAGATTTGGAACATAATTTGTTTTGTTTTCAGCTGGTGGGGTCTCCGGTCTCAAGCCAAATTATTCTATGTCCTTCTGGGGTAGATGGCTAACTGGCAGCTCCTTCATGAATAAACCTCCCAGGATGCCTGTCATTTTCTTCCCCTTTAAACAAGAGAGCCCTACTCGGATTACTTCCTGGATGGAAAGGATGAAGCTTAAATTAAAGACCTATGGGATGTCCCGAGATCCTCATAGGAAAAGGTCACTGGAACATCATCTGTCATTTAAAACAGAACAACTAAATAGATGCAAGAACCCATGTGTTTGATGATCAGCACATTCCAAGTCTATCAAGTTACCTTTTTTTCTAAGCACCTATATTTATTTTGGGTGGAAATCAAACCTGGAATTGGAGAAGTGTTATTTCTTTACAAAGCTGACATAAAGTGCTAATGGAATTGACTCATACACTTTATCCTTCTTTTGATTCTCCCACTATCCTTGTCCACACCCCACAAAAAAAGATAAAAGATAGCTATAAAATCAGCACAATATAAAACACAGTATTTGAAAATAAATTCGTAATTGATAAAACTAGTTAGTATTAACTGAGTACACATTATATGCCAGGCACCCCTCCAAGGATTGACATATCAGGAAGATGGCACTGTTATCCAAATTAAGAAATAAGGAAAGAGATGAACAAAGGTATTAAATAATTTCAGAGTTGTGCTATGAATCCAGAAAATCCAGCTCTGGTGTCTTTATTTGTACTCCCCATATTATATGGCTCTTACAGCAATAGATGACCAACTGATAAATGGGAGAAACATATGCAAGATAGATGGCAAAAGGATATACTTCTTCATATACAAAGAACTTTTGTAAAACAATAAGGAAGAAGCCAATGCCCCAAAGGAAAAATAGGCAAAGGGCAACAACAGACAGTTCACACATATCAGAGCAGATCAGTCGCTCAGTCATGTCCGACTCTTTGCGACCCCATGAATCGCAGCACGCCAGGCCTCCCTGTCCATCACCAACTCCCGGAGCTCACTTAGACTCACGTCCATCAAGTCAGTGATGCCATCCAGCCATCTCATCCTCTGTCGTCCCCTTCTCCTCCTGCCCCCAATCCCTCCCAGCATCAGAGTCTTTTCCAGTGAGTCAACTCTTCGCATGAGGTGGCCAAAGTACTGGAGTTTCAGCTTTAGCATCATTCCTTCCAAAGAAATCCCAGGGCTGATCTCCTTCAGAACGGACTGGTTGGATCTCCTTGCAGTCCAAGGGACTCTCAAGAGTCTTCTCCAACACCACAGTTCAAAAGCATCAATT
>NW_011494755.1:3365654-3412772 GCF_000754665.1 Bison bison bison
TCTCTTGCTTTTTCTATGATCCAGCGGATGTTGGCAATTTGATCTCTAGTTCCTCTGCCTTTTCTAAAACCAGCTTGAACATCAGGAAGTTCACGGTTCACATATTGCTGAAGCCTGGCTTGGAGAATTTTGAGCATTACTTTACTAGCGTGTGAGATGAGTGTAATTGTGCGGTAGTTTGAGCATTCTTTGGCATTGCCTTTCTTTGGGATTGGAATGAAAACTGACCTTTTCCAGTTCTGTGGCCACTGCTGAGTTTTCCAAATTGCTGGCATATTGAGTGCAAACACATATTGAGAACACACACATATTTCTATATTTCACACATATAGAAACCTCCAACTAGTTAATACAATGTTTAAGATACTAAGTCATTTTAAAATCAAAGACATGCAAACTCAAACAATCTACATCTTTTTTTATTGGATGACTTAAGAAAAAAAATGCTCCTTAGTGTCAACAATGGTGTGAGGAAATAGCTACCCTCAAACATCGCTGGTGTGAAATGTAAATTGTTACAACATTTATAGAAAGAAAAATTTCAATAGTAATGAAAATCTTTAAAATAAGTTTAGTAATTTCACTTCTAGCTATTTATTCTAAGTAAATAAAAAGGAAAACAAACATTTATGTATAAAGATATCAACCTTAGAATTCTTCAAAACAATGGTAGATCTTTATTATAGAATATCATACTATCATCAAAACTCATGCTCATAAAGAAAATTAATATAAATGGGAAATGCTCATAATATATTATTATAAATGATAGTAAAATAAAAGTGAGTTTATATAACAGCATGTACAATTGGCAACCTTAGGAAAAGAGTTGTTATTGTTCAGTTGCCCAGCCATGTCTGACTTTTTGTGACCCATGGACTACAGTATGCCAGACCTCCCTATCCCTCACTATCTCCTGGAGTTTGCCCAAGGTCATGTCCATTACATCAGTGATGACATCCAGCCATCTCATCCTCTAATGCCCTCTTCTCCTTCTGCCCTCAATCTTTCCCAGCATCAGAGACTTTTCTAATGAGTCGAATGTTTACATCAGTGACCAAAATACTCGTGATTCAGCTTCAACATTAGTCCTTCCAATGAGTATTTGGGGTTGATGTTCCTCAAGATTGACTGGTTGGATCTCTTTGCTGTCCAAGGGATTCTCAGGAGTCTTTTCCAGCATCACGGTTCAAAAGCATCAATTCTTTGGCTCTCTGCCCTCTTTATGATCCAGCTCTCACAACCATACGTGATCACTGGGAAGAACATAGCCTTGATAATACGGACCTTTGTTGGCAGAGTGATGTCTCTGGTTTTCAACACACTGTCTAGATTTGTCATAACTTTCCTTCAAAGAAGCAATTGAGTTCTGATTTCATGGCTGCAGTCACCATCTGCAGTGATTTTAGAGTCCAAGAAGAGGAAATCTGTCCCTGCTTCCACCTTTTCCCTTTCTATTTTCCATGAAGTAATGGGACCAGATGCCATGATCCTGGTTTTTTTAATATTTAGCTTTAAGCTGGCTTTTTCACTTTTCTCCTTCACCCTGATCGAGGGGTTTTTTAGTCTCTCTTTGTTTTCTGCCATTAGAGTGATATCATCTGCATGTCTGAGGTTGTTGATGTTTCTCCCACCTATCCTGATTCCAGCTTGTAACTCATCCAGTCTGGCATTTCGCATGATGTGCTTAGCGTAGAAGTTAAATAAACAGGGTGACAACAGACAGCCTTCTTGTACTCCTTTCTCCATATTGAACCAATCAGTTGTTCCATACAAGGTTCTAACTTTTGCCTCTTGAGGCGCATACAGGTTTCTCAGGAGACAGGTAAGATGATCTGGTGTTTCCATCTCTTTAAAAGCTAGCTTTCCACAGTTTGTTATGACCCACAAAATCAAAGGCTTTAGTGTAATCAGTGAAACAGAGGTAGATGTTTTTCTGGAATTCCCTTGCTTTCTCTATGATCCAGAGGATGTTGGCAATTTGACCTGGTTCCTCTGCCTTTTCTAAACCCAGCTTGGACATCTGGAAGTTCTTGGTTCACGTAATGCTGAAGCCTAGCGTGCAAGATTTTAAGCACGACTTTATTAGCATTGGAGTTGAGTGCAATTGTCCGATGGTTGGAACATTCTTTAGTACTACCCCTCTTGGGAATTTGGATGGGGATTGACATTTTCCAGCCCTGAGGCCACTGCTGGGTCTTCCAAATTTGCTGACATATTGAGTGCAACACTTTCACAGCATCCTTTTTCAGGGTTTTGAAGAGCTCTGCTGGAATTCCATTGCATCCACTAGCTTAATTGGCAGCAGTGCTTCCTAAGGCCCTCTTGATTTCACATTCCAGGGTGTCTGGCTCTGGGCGACTGACCACACTCTTGTGGTTATCTGGTTCATTAAGATCTTTTTTGTACAATTCTTCCACATATTCTCTCCATCTCTTCTTGCTCTCTTCTGCTTCTATTAGGTCTCTACCATTTCTGTCCTTTATTGTGCCTGTCTTTGGGTGAAACGTTCCCTTGATATTTCCAGCCCATCTTTGGGTGAAACGTTCCCTTGATATTTCCAGTTTTCCTTAAGAGATCTCTAGTCTTTCCCTTTCTGCTGTTTTCCTCTATTTTTATGCAATGTTAGTTGAAGAAGGCCTTCTTGTCTCTCCTTGTTATTCTTTGGAACTCTGCATTTAGTGGGGTGTATTTTTCCCTTTCTCCCTTGCTTTTTGCTTCTTTTCTTTCTTCGTCTATTTGTAAAACCTCCTCAGATAACCACTTCACCTTCTTGCTTTTCTTTTTCTTTGGGATGGTATTGTTTGCTGCCTCCTGTACAATATTATGAACCTCTGCCCATAGTTTTTCAGGCACACTCTTTACTAGTTCTAATCCCTTGAATCTATTCATCACCTCCACTGCATATTCATAGGGGATTTGATTTAAGTCATACCTGACTGGCCTAGTGGTTTCCCCTGCTTTCTTTAGTTTAAGCCTAAATTTTGCTATGAAAAGCTGATGATCTGAGCCACAATCAGCTCTAGGTCTTGTTTTTGCTGACTGTTTACAGCTTCTCCATCTTAGGCTACAAAGAATGTAATCAATTTGATTTCGGTATTCACCATTTGGCAATGTCCTTATGTAAAGTCCTCTCTCTCTTGTGTTGTTGGAAAAGGGTGTTTGCTGTGACCAGTGCATTCTTGGTAAGTATACTGGGGTGGTTTGCCATTCCCTCCTCCGGTGGATCACATTTTGTCAGAACTCTCCATTATGACCCGTCTATCTTGGGTGACTCTACATGGCATGGCTCATAGCTTCATTGAGTTATGCAAGCCCCTTTGCCACGACAAGGCACTGATTCTTGAAAAGAGTATCTATGCATAAAAGAAACCATGGAAGCCAGAAAGTTAACAAGTGTTTCTCCTAATGATGAGAGTTCTCATGATTCTTACTTTCTTCTGTACATTCTTTTTCAATGAAAATGTATTATTTTATAATATAAAAAAATGAGAAATTGTAATAGTGGAGTAAATACAGTAAAAAAAATAGCAGCATGCAAATACCTATAATGAATAACCACTTGCAAATTATCCTTTAGCATGAACTGGTTCTGAGAGTGCTGTCAGATAAAGCAAAAGGGGAAATAAATTGCATAGGTCACTTTTTAATAGAAAGATTGCAATTCATTTTGCAAAGATTTTCCCCCCAAGGATCTTATTGACTATATTTATAGAGGAGAGGACCTTATTGACTATTTTATACAGTAGACATTGGGTAACATGGAACAGTGTCTTCATTCTGCTTCTATGGGAGACTCAGAAACTCTGTTCAAATGTACAGCCTTATAGTGACCATCTAAAAAAGTAAACACTGAGGAAATAAGAGTAAATAACTCAGAAAAGACATTTTTTCTCAGGGAAGTAAGACAGTGAACAAATGTTTCGCCTGGAATACCCAACCTCATAATTCAAGGCTAGATCATAGAAAACCTTGGGGAACACTCTTGTATCTAAAGAGCAATGTTTTCTTCCCAAGGTCATTTTAGAGAAGCCAATGTTAATACTGCAATAAACACAGTTGGCATATAAACAACTCCAAGCTTAATAGAACAAAAATTATAAGACTTTGATCTGCAAAGAATTCTCTAGTAAAATATATTCCTCCATATATGAAATTAGCCTCAGATCAAAGTGAAGAAAGTACGATTTTAAAGAATTTCTTCCAGTCCTTCTGTCTATAAAAATATTTACTCTGTAAGTCTTACTACAAAGATAGAAAATCAAAGGATGATAACATTTTCAAAGTTAAAATGTCTTCAGTTTCTATCATCCAGAGATGATTAACTGTGGGGAAGCCATGAACTTCTTTGGAAATCAAATGAAAGCTAAAGAGTCTTTCCCCAGAAACATACACATACACACCAAATTTTGCATACAGTTTAAGAAGTTTAGGACTGCCCTCACATGCATCCATAATTCCCTACAACTAGAACACCTGCTGCTGCTGCTGCTAAGTCACTTCAGTCGTGTCCGACTCTGTGCGACCCCACAGACGGCAGCCCACCAGGCTCCCCTGCCCCTGGGATTCTCCAGGCAAGGACACTGGAGTGGGTTGCCATTTCCTCCTCCAATGCATGAAAGTGAAGTCGCTCAGTCGTGTCTGACTCTTGGCGACCCCACGGGATTTTCCAGGCAAGAGTACTGGAGTGGGGTGCCATCACCTTCTCCAAGAACACCTGCAAGGAAATCAAACCAGTCAATTCTAAAGGAAATCAACCCTAAATATTCATTGGAAGGACTGATCCTGAAGCTCCAATACTTTGGCCACCTGATGTGAAGATCCAACTCACTGGAAAAGACTCTCATTGAAAAGATTGAGGGCAAGAGAAGGGGGCAATAGAGGATGAGACGATTGGATGGTATCACTGACTTAGTGGATATGAATCTGAACAAACTCCAGGAGATAGTGAAGGACAGGGAAACCTGGCATGCTGCAGTCCACGGGGTAGCAAAGAGTCATACACAAATTAGTGACCGAACAACAACACAGAACCCCCGACCTACTTCAACTTTGTGCTTCTGAGAGGGTTTTAGAGCAAGATGGGACATTCTGCCTACTTGAACAACGTTTCTTATTTTCACAAAGTTAGTCCTTCCAAATGAGTGAAGTAGCTCAACCAAGATAAGGTAAATTAAATGGAAGATCCAGGATATAGATCAGGTCCTCAAACTCCTGGGATAGGCTTCACTCCGTCAGATCCTTTGTTCACTTAGATTTAAAAACCTCCCTTGGTTTCCCATAACCCAGGTTAAAAGAGAACTCTTCCTAACACACATCTAGGGAAACCATATGGGAGATTGAGGTATCCCCTGGGAATATACACTAAGAAGCTACTTAAAGTTAGACTCAAAGGCTTTCCCCAAGTCACCCACACCACGGTTTTTCAATGGAACAGAGTTCATGACAGCAGCCCATCCATTTGAGTTCTTCTTTTATAAATCTTGGGCTATCTTCTGATTATGGTTCAATATATCTGAAAGTCAAACATAATGTCTTGTCCTGGTTTTAGAAGCAGTAGCCAATCAAACTTCTCCAGACAGCTGGGAAATAAGAGTGATGACATGGCTGAATCTAGGAGGGTTGGGGCACAAACCTCAATAGTATCAAAGCCATACAACTTATTTTCATGACTGGAAGTAACCATTACTTTCTTTATTTGCCAGGAAGAATTTGTGACTCATGAGCAAAGGAGAATTGTAGGATGCTTTGATGTCTGAGACTACAGACAGAAAATTTAGATCTTTTCTTTTATTTAACCAAACAGCTGGATTGAATATTCCTATCAATCAACTCAATGGTTATGACTGTACCCTGGGTTTGGCTGGAAAGCCCCTCTTTAGTGTCCTATTTGTTGGAATCCTACTCATCTTCCTAAACCTATTCACATCTCACTCTACCCAGAGAGACCTTCCTGATTACCCTAGCCAAACTTACCTCATCCTTCTTAACAGTGGCTACAGGGCTTCTCTATAGGACATAATTCAAGACCACTTACATATTGCTTAATGAATGGTACTAACTGCTTCATGAATCTCATTTCTCTAATCAGATTATAAGTTACACAAAGGCAGGAGTCATGTTTGCCCTACTGCTTGATACTGGGCACAAGTATTCAAATATTGTTTGTTGATTGACCGATTAAAATGAGGAAACAGTCACCCACCCACGTGAATCCAGCTCAGCAGCATTCTCTCAGGGTAGATTTAAGCGTTCCTGACCCCTGAACCTCTGTTGACGCTTCAGCAGCTAACCCTGGGTGCCGACTCCTCTGCAGCAGCCCCAGGAACAGAAAAGTGCTGAGAACTTCTGATCAAACTAACTAGCATAGTACTTCTGTGGAGACGAGTAACTCAAGGAGACCTGGAAGGACAGTTATCCCCTTCTGCTAGCAGGATGCTTTTAACCCAAAAGTATACTTTGAATGATTATCAATATTATCTTACTGCTATCTTAACTTGAGATCTGAGAAAGTCAGTGGACATTTCCAAAGTAAAAAGTTGAAAAGAAACTTGGTCAAATCGTGGCCCCTCTAGATGATGGAATACCACACAGCCATTCAAAATAATAAGATAGAAATATACGGACTGGTTTGGAATAATGTCTAAAATCTAATTTTTCATGGACAATACAAGTTGTACGGAAACATTGATTCAATTTGTATAAACATGTATTTTTGAATGCACACAGACGTGCTCACACATGTGTTATAGATGCATGGACAATCTGTGGATGAATTCACAAAAAAATACTGTCAGTCATGGGTCTCTCTAGAGTAGAATTTGCAGCCTGGAGGGGGAGGAGAACCAAAACTTTACCATTTCACTTCAGGCAATTTGGTAGTGTTTTTAAGATTTTGCAGTAAGCATGACTTTGATTACTTATGTCATTTTGGAGTCATATTTCTTCAGTTTGCAGAAAGTCACCTGCTCAGGTCTTCAACGATGTGACCTCACCAACTTCTCACTGTCCTACCATGTGTTCTGGGCCCCCGCCACCCACGTGGTGACTGTCTCCAATCCATGCAACGTCAGCCAGTGTCCTTTTTCTCAGGAGTTACCATCCCTCTCTTATTCCTCTGGGGAACCCTCGCTTTTGTCCTTCAAGACCCACCCAAAGTCCCACCATCTCTGTGATGCTCCCAGGATGAATTAATTGCTTGCACTCCATGCCCTTATAGCACTTTCCCCACATGGATAAGTGGTAGAACATGGGTATAAACTATATTTTTAAAAACTACATTTGTCTCCTCCACAAGAGTGAATTCCTTCAAGCCAGTATCCAACTGTATATTGTTCACCTTTGGGTCCCTAGCACCTCGCACCGTGCCTGGAACACAGTGAGTGCTCATAGAAGTGTTTGATGAAAGTAAAAACTGCAAACTGAAATCCTGAAATCCTGTCTACACAACCCTGGACACTCCAAATAGCCAAACAATTATAGATAACAACCTACTTCCCGATAGTCTCAGTATTTTGCTTCTCAAGTCAACAGACAAAACCCCCATTTGTATTCTGTGCATTAGCTCCATGTAATGATTTGATGTCACAATCTACTATAGGTCAGCCCAAGGCAAGCCCTCTGATTGAATTAAAGAAATATAATCAGAATACAATCTTTGATATAATGCATCACACAGATTATTCCAGACAGAGTCTCAGGAGCAGTTTCATGGATCAGCTTGACATAAATTAGGGCATACTTTCCATTCAATCCATATGTAACAAATTTTCTTTCTGTGTTAATATTCAATAACTGACCTAATCTGAGTAAATTCTCTGTTCTTAGTTATGTGTCACCTCTGAGAGTTTCATGGCCACCAACTTTCACCGTTTACCAGACAGAAAACTACATTTCAGGAACCTCACCACTGAGCCTGTGAACCAACATAAACCAGTCCAAAATAAAAGTATCTATAATACACTGTAGAAAGTGATCTACCTACCTGATCATATTTTGTTCTCTGGGCAACAGTCAGGCTTCAGCTAAAGTGTTGTCCTCTTTTCTGTTGCTGTTGTTCGGTTGCCAAGTTGAGTCCAATTCTTTGTGACCCCATAGACTGCAGCATGCCAGGCGTCTCTGCCCTTCACTATTTCCCAGAGTTTGCTCAAACTCATGTCCATTGACTCAAGAATGCCATCCAACCATCTCATCCTCTGTCACCCTCTTCTCTTCCTGCCCTCCATCTTTCCCAGCATCAGGATCTTTGCCAGTAAGTCAGCTCTTCACATCAAGTAGCCAAAGTATTGAAGCTTCAGTTTCAACATCAGTCCTCCCAAAGAATATTCAGGACTGATTTCCTAGTAGGATGGACTGGTTTGATCTTCTTGCTGTCCAAGGGACTCTCAAGAGTCTTCTCCAACACCACAGTTCAAAAGCATCAATTCTTTGGTGCTCAGCCTTCTTTTTGGTCCAACTCTCACATCCATACATGACTAATAGAAAAAAACATAGCTTTGACTATAGAGACCTTTGTCAGCAAAGTGGTGTTTCTGCTTTTTAATATGCTGTCTAGGTTTTTCATGGCTTTCCTTCCAAGGAGCAAGCATCTTTTAATTTTGTGACTTTTAATTTCTTTATTTAAAGTCACCATCCACAATGATTTTGGAGCCTAAGAAAATAAGATCTGTCACGGTGTCCAATTTTTCCCCTTCTATTTGCCATGAAGTGATGAGACCAGATGCCATGATCTTAGTTGTTTGAATGTTGAGTTTAAAGGCAGCTTTCCTTAGTCTCCTCTTACACTGTCATCAAGAAGCTCTTTAATTTCTCTTCACTTTCTGCCATTAGAGTGGTATCAGCTCTGTACCTGAGGTTGTTGATATTTCTCCCAGCAATCTGGAGTCCAGGTTGTGATTCACCCACTGCAGCATTTCGCATGATATAAAGTTCTATAATATTTCCTAAGTTTCTTCAGGGCATGGACATTGCACTTGTGCCGAGGAAACCAATGGTATTTTAACAAATATTTGAAATAAAGAATGTGCACACAAAACACAAACCAAAAACAACATAGACAACAATAATAACAAAATGACTGCTCTAGGAGGTAGGAGTTACTAACCTTATCTTACAAAGGAGAACACTGAGGGTCAAAGCCGTTGGATGCGTTGTCTGAAGTCACACAGCTACTGAGTGGCAGAGCCCAGCTTAAAGCCAAATCCCTTGACTCCGTCTCTTTGGTTCTGGACACGAGTCTGAGCAAGCTCCGGGAAATGGTGAAGGACAGGGAAGCTTGGCGTGCAGCAACCCATGGGATCACAAAGAGTCAGACATGACTGAGCCACTGAACAACAGCAAGCAGGCAGTACAATACCATAATAGATGAGATAACTATGGGGTGGGCAGGAGCCCAGAGGAGAGGGTGTAGCAGCATTTGCAATAACCCATACGCTTTCCTCATGCAAACATGGACCAAGCGCCTTCTCCAGAGCCCTAGGATTCACTGAGGGCCCGGAAAGCCTGGAGAGGAGAAAGATGGGAGAGGAAGTGACAATGGGAGGGATGACAGGAGAGGAAGAAGAGAAAGTGTTTCCTGAATGAGATACATGAAAACATGGCTACCTGATAATTGGCCTTACTCCTTGTAAGACATTTCTATCCCTCAGAAATGCACAAAAGAGAGATTATTTTATCAATGTTTTAGAAATGAGTTCGAAAATTATTTCATGGTTACAGGCTATATGTATTTCCTAAATTTTTAGCTTCATTTATTTTTCCCCATTTCTCTATTGACGTTTAAGTGGTTTCTTACAAGTGAGTCGCGTGAGCTTTTTATATATTATTATTAAACATATTAACTCTGTTTTGAAGCAATTTTCCTGTTTTGAAGGATTGTGTCCATAACAGAACAATGCTATACATAGACATTATGCTTTACAAATATGACTCCCTGTTTTGGTTTCACTTACGAAGAAAGAGAAGCTTAAAATTCAGTGTTTTCTCTCTTTTGTTTTAAAGGTAAAATTTTATTAATTAATTTTTTGGAAGTAACATTGATTTATAGCATTATATAAATATCACATGTACAACATCATATTTCTAATTCTGTACACATTATAACAGGCTCACCACTAAAAGTTTAGTTTCCATCCATCACCATGTACTTGACTCCCTTTACTCATTTCAACCCTCCTCCACCCCCTCCCCTTCTGGTAACCACTACTCTGTTCTCTGTAGCTGCACATTTTTCCTTTTTTGGGGTTTGGTCATTGATTTTGTTTGCTTATTTTTTATATTCCCCATGAGTGGAATCCTACTGCTTGTCTTCTCTGTCTGACTTATTTCATTTAGCATAATGCACTCATTATGAGAGCCCCTTGGACTGCAAGGAGACCCAACCAGTCCATCCTGAAGGAAATCAGTCCTGAGTATTCATTGGAAGGACTGATGCTGAAGCTGAAGCTCCAGTACTTTGTCCACCTGATGCAAAGAACTGACTCATTGGAAAAGACCCTGATGATAGGAAAGATTGAAGGCAGGAGGAGAAGGGGATGACAGAGGATGAGATGGTTGGATGGCATCACTGACTTGATGAACATGAGTTGAGTAAGCTCTGGGAGTTGGTGATGGACAGGGAGACCTGGCATGCTGCAGTCCATGGGGTTACAAAGAGTTGGACACGACTGAGCAACTGAACTGAACTGAACGGAATGCACTCAAGGTCCATCCATGTTGTTACAAATGGCAATATTTCATCTTACGGTTTTTCCTGTGGTCATGTATGGATGTGAGAGTTGGACTGTGAAGAAGGCTGAGCGCGGAAGAATTGATGCTTTTGAAATGTGGTGTTGGAGAAGACTCTTGAGAGTCCCTTGGACTGCAAAGAGATCCAACCAGTCCATTCTGAAGGAGATCAGCCCTGGGATTTCTTTGGAAGGAATGATGCTAAAGCTGAAACTCCAGTACTTTTGCCACCTCATGGGAAGAGTCGACTCATTGGAAAAGACTGTGATGCTGGGAGGGATTGGGGGCAGGAGGAGAAGGGGACGACAGAGGATGAGATGGCTGGATGGCATCACTGACTCGATGGACGTGAGTCTGAGTGAACTCTGGGAGTTGGTGATAGACAGGGAGGCCTGGCGTGCTGCAATTCATGGGGTCGCAAAGAGTCGGACACGACTGAGTGACTGATCTGATCTGAAGCAGTATTATATATATGTATATGTTTTTCACATCTTCTTTATGCATTCATCCATTGATGAACATAGATTATTTCTCTGTCTTGGTTATTGTAAATCATGCTGTCATGATTTGTCCAAACCTATGGGATGTAAAATACCAAGAATGAACTCTAACGTATTAAACTATGGACTTAGGATGATAACCATGTGTCACTGTAGGCTCATGGACTGTAGCAAACAAATATTATCAACATCCCCCACTCTGGGGGATTTTTTTTGATCCCAGATCCTAGATAAACTTTGTTGCTTCCAGAACTTCAAATAAATGGAATGATTCAATATATGCTTTTTTTAAAAGTCTGATCTTTTTCACTTAGCATAAGGTATTGGAGATTCACTCACATCTTTGCATGTATCAATAGTATGTTCCTTTCTATTGTTGACTAGTTTATCCATTCTCTTATTCATGGATACTTGAGATGTTTCTAGATTTTTTTTTTTACTATTATAAATAACACCATTCTGAACATCCTTGTAAACAAATGCTTTACTTCCTTTTGGATATTACACTTAAGGATAGAACTGCTGATTCATAGGGCAGGTATATATGGAGGTTAATAAGTAACTTCCAGATCTTTCTCCAAAGTGGTTGTAGCCACTCTCTCTTTTATAACAACACAGGAAAATGTTCAAAGCATACTACTCAGTTATATAAAAAAAAAAAAAAGAGCGGTATATAAAACTGTATCTATAGTATAACCCAGTCATGTATCATATATGTTTATAGGGGAAAAATGGAAAGCAATCCTTTCAAATGCTAATATAAATAACCTCTGCATGTGAAAATGAAAGCATTAGTCACTCAGTAATGTGCCACTCTTCATGACTCTATGGACTGTAGACTGCCAGGCTCCTCTGCCCATGGAATTCTCCAAGGAAGAAGACTAGAGTGGGTAGCCATTTCCTTCTCCAGAGGATCTTCTTTACTCAGGGATCAAACCCAGATCTCCCACACTGGAGACAGATTCTTTACCATGTGAGCCACCATAATGAGTTGCAGATACTTTTCACTTTTTTTCTATTTGTATTTTTATGCATTTTGCTAATTTGCTGCATATGGATGTCTTACCTTAAGACAATATGAATTTTTTTTTTAAAGAAAAAGAAGTGTCAATAGACAACCTTATCAAAACACTCTCTTCTATGTATAAAACGGTCAAGAAATACAAAGAATTAATCATGATCCCAATTGCCCAGAGAAGAAAAAATAATCTATCTGTGGTAGTCTGAAAAAGAAAGAACTTATATGATAAGATCCACCCACAACTCATAAAACTGTTCATTTGTGCAGGTCTTTTCTGAGTCTAAATGCTTGAGTTGGTGGTAGGTAGAAGGATTTCCCTTCTTCTGCCCTTATTTATTCTCCATGTTAGCAAAGCACTCTATAATGTAATCTTTTTTCACACTGTATTCTAGAGCTTCCACTTACCCCATAAGCACTGTCATATTACTTGAAGCAAGATCATAATGAGTGCCAAATGTGTTTATGGAAAGACTGGGCACCTCAAGGAAAGTGTATTTCACACGGCCGTGTCTAAAATATAATCATATCATTGATACCAATATGGGGAAATTTAAGATACACTGCAATATTTGTGCAAAGCATGAAAAATCCCCAGTTACACATGGCATTGGAATGCAACTCCCCACTGGAGGCACACAGGAGGCTGTTTCAACTCGATGGACTATTTGGAAGCCATTCTCAATGTGATTCTTTTTTATCTCAAACAGAAGCTCAGATTACAAGGAGAAACTTTTCCCTCAACCAGCAGTATCGAAAAAATTTAAGTAGAATGTATAGCATTTATCAAATAAAAGAAGAAGTCCCACTTCTCAAATACTTTATGTGTCACATCTCTACAAAGAAGTTTATATATAATATCTCAGTGGTTGTTCACCGAAACTCTACAAAGTGGGAATTCATTTCAAAAGCTGGAAGCTCTCACCTGGTACAGCCATTGGCCCAATGCCTACTTCCTGTAAGAGGCAGAATCTGGATCTGAGTTCAGGTCTAATGAAGTCAATTTTCACAAGACAGATGCTGCTCATGCAGTTCTAATTGGTGAATTATTAGAAGAAAAACAACCAAAACATTCAAGTTCCAGCCTGCAAGGGCAACATCCTTTGGGGATTATTTGGAAGGATTACTAGATCATAGATACATTTGGCCTGCAAACCTGTCTCAATGGAAGTGTGAGGTCAAGCAACAAAACCATTTATCTGCCATCTCAGGTTAGATTCTTTTTATGAGACTGCCCAAGAGTAGGGTGTCCAAGGACCACATGTAGAGACTCCAAGGTTTACTTTTATTTCTACATGGAATGCTATAATATCAAAATTTTCCTAAAATGAAATATTGTAGTAATAAGAATGTAAACTCTGGAGTCAGAGCTCTAGTTTTGCTTCTGATTAACAATATACTCTGATATATAAAATGGAATACTACTCAGCCATACAAAATGAGATAATGCCATTTGCAGCAACATGAATGCACCTAGAGATTATCACACTAAGTGAACTTAAGTCAGAAAGGGAAAGACAAATACCATGTGATATCACTTAAACGTAGCATCTAAAATACGGCACAAGTGAACATATCTACTAAACAGAAACAGACTCACAGGCATTGAGAAGAGACTGGTGGTTCCATGGGGAGGGATGGACTGGGAGTTTGGGATGAGCAGACTATTACACACAGAATGGATAAACAATAAGTCCCTACTATATGGCATAGTCGGAGAAGGCAATGGCACCACACTCCGTACTCTTGCCTGGAAAATCCCATGGATGGAGGAGCCTGGCGGGCCAGTCCATGGGGTCGCTAAGAGTCAAAAACGACTGAGCGACTTCACTTTCACTTTTCACTTTCATGCATTGGAGAAGGAAATGGCAACCCACTCCAGTGTTCTTGCCTGGAGAATCCCAGGGACGGGGGAGCCTGGTGGGCTGCCGTCTATGGGGTCGCACAGAGTCAGACACGACTGAAGCGACTTAGCAGCAGCAGCATATGGCATAGTAAATGATATTCATTATCCTATAATAAACCATATTGGAAAAGAATATTTAAAAGTATGTATACACACACACACACACACACACATGTATTCATAAACTGGGCCACATTGCTGTACATCAGAAACTAATACAACATTGTAAATCAACAATACTGCAATAAAATAATTTTTTTTAAGAAAACCAGTATATCCTGGAACAAATTGCTTAAGCTTGCTATATGGCTTAGTTTCTTTATCTGTAGAAATGGAAATAATAATAATTGTAGCTACTTCATGTAGCTGCCATGAAGATTAAGAGATTAAATTCACGTAGATGAGTGAATCCATGCTTTAAACTATATGCAGCACATGGTAAGCAGTTTCAACCAAGGTAGGCTGCTGTTTTTGTCATTTCTTTTTCTTTAGTACATGTCATTCACATGTTTAGAAGAAAGTGAGTTGTTCAGGCTAATTTTTTAAATGCTTTAATTAGTCAAAAATACATGTTACACATTTTTTAATAAATCCTTTATGTTACTTTCAAAAAGATACAGGCATTTAAACTAAAGTAACTAAAAGCATTAACAGAGGAAGTTTCATAGGGGACCTTCTCCAGAAAATAGATGTTAACAGTTTGCTTGTAAGTGAATTAAGCCCTTTGAAAAGTATCTTCCATTAAATAGTATAAGTATTTCATTACATCATACTATTTGCTTGACTAACCGTCATTTTCCTTTCAAAAAGCAATTTCATAGATTAAGAAAGCAATGAAAATCATCAAGATAACTGATGCATATCTTACTCTTACCAGGAAACCCAAACTACTCAGCACTTGAGGTCACATGGCTTCCTTGAAGAAAGCTTATACTCTCATTTCAGTCCAGTCCATCTTTAGAAAGTGACTCCTTAAATTGGGTTAAATTCGTTCTCTTTAAAATGTTCATTCTATGGCACTGCTCCCTGGAGTCACACTAAAGGAGTCTCATTCTTTTTCTTGTTTTATAGCAGTTTGAGAATTCGCAGACAGCTGTGCTATCCTTCCCCGAAATGTTTTCCCTGAAAGAACATCCTCAGTTCTTTGGACTATTTTTCACTGGCATGACTTTAGGTGCATCATCCGCTTTGGTTGTTTCCTTCTAGACTTCCTCCATTTGACATTTTTCCTCCTACTATATTGGGATTAGCAGGACTGAAGGAGATACTCTAAGTGTAATCTGATCAGGGCAGAGTAATAAGTGAAGGAGATACTCTAAGTGTAATCTGATCAGGGCAGAGTAATAAGTGAAGGAGATACTCTAAGTGTAATCTGATCAGGGCAGAGTAATAAGTGAAGGAGATACTCTAAGTGTAATCTGATCAGGGCAGAGTAATAAGTGAGGTACTGCCTGGCTTTTTCTAGACCCAAGACGTGCTCTAGTCACTGACTCTCCTGACTTGCACCAAGTTTAGCATATTCCACCTCTTCCTTTGTTTCTTTTATTCTTTGAAGGGAGGGAGGAAGCTGTATTAGTCAGGGGAGAGAGAGAGACTGATTTACCAAAAGAATTCATTTGATTATGGAGCCTGAGAAAAACACCCAAGAACACTGATGGCATAGTTCTAGTGGAAGTTCTAAGGCCTCAGAAACAGCAAAGCCACTGGTCTAAGTTCCATTCTAAATCCAGTAGAAGACTGATGTCCCAGCTCAAAGACAGCCAAGCAGAGGGAGTATATACTTTGTTACTCAGCTTTTTATTCTGTTCACACCTTTAATGAATTGGATTAGTGAAGTGAAAGTCGCTCAGTCGTGTCTGACTCTGCGACCCCATGGACTGCAGCACGCCAGGTCCCCCTGTTCACCACCAACTCCTGAAGCTTACTCAAAGTCATGTCCATCGAGTTGGTGATGCCATCTAGCCATCTCATCCTCTGTCGTCCCCTTCTCCTCCTGCCCTCAATCTTTCCTGGCATCATGGGAGTCAGTTTTCAAATGAGTCGGTTCTTCATCTCAGGTGGCCAAAGTATTGGAGTTTCAGCTTCAGCATCAGTCCTTCCAATGAATATTCAGGACTTATTTCCTTTAGGATGGACTGGTTGGATCTCCTTGTTGTCCAAGGGATTCTCAAGAGTCTTCTCCAACCCCACATTTCAAAATCATCAATTCTTCGGTGCTCAGCCTTCTTTACAGTCCAACTCACATCCATACATGACTAATGGGAAAAAAAAAAACATAGCTTTGACTAGACAGACCTTTGTTGGCAAAGTAATATCTCTTCTTTTTAATATACTGTCTAGGTTGGTCAAAGCTTTTTTTCCCAAGGAGCAAGCATCTTTTAATTTCATGGCTACAGTCACCATCTGCAATGATTTTGCAACCATCTGCAACCCCATGGACCCACGGAATTTTCTAGGCCAGAATACTGGAGTGGGTAACCTTTCCCTTCTCCAGGGGATCTTCCCAACCCAGGGATCAAACCAGGTCTCCTGCATTGCAGGCAGATTCTTTATGAGCTAAGCCACAAGGGAAGCCCAAGAATACTGGAGTGGGTTGCCTATCCCTTCTCCAGTGGATCTTCCCACCCCGGGAATCAAACCAGTGTCTCCTGCATTGCAGGCAGATTCTTTACCGACTGGGGAAAGAAATCTGCTTTATTCAGTCTATTGATTCCAATGTTAATCTCAACCAGAATCTCCATCAGAGACATACCTAGAAATAATATTTCACTAGATATGTGGTCACCCCACTGCTCAGTAGAGTTGACACATAAAACGAGCCATCACAGAGTGCTGTGCAGTGTGTCAGTCTTTTCTTTCCCACCTTCTACCTTCAACATTTCTCCCTGAACTTTACATCTATCCCTATTACATTTCTTTCAGCATTTTCCCCATAGTTTCAGATTTGTGAAATCTCAGATACTGATTCCCTTATCATCTTATGGTACTTCTTAGGTGGCTCAGTGGTTTAAAAAAAACTTTGCCTGCCAATGCAGGAGACATATGAGACTTGAGTTCAATCCCTGGGTAGGGAAGATCCCCTGGAGGAGGAAATGGCAATTCATTCCAGAATTCTTGCCTGGAAAATCCATGGACAGAGGAGCCTGGTGGGCTACAGTCCATGGGGTTGCAAAGAGTCAGACATGACAGAACATGCATGATATCATCATATTGGATATCAGCCCCAAAATGCCATGTATATTGTTCAACACATCTTCTTCCAATACAAAATGTTAAGCTGGAAAATACCAAGAAAACCATCATATAGAGTGCCAGGTTTCCATCCATGCATTAAGCAGTTATGCTGAGAGTAGTCATTGGTTAACTATTATCTAGTTTAACTGTCACATCAGGTGCCATTATCTTCCTAAGAACAGAAAAGTTTAGAATATTTCATTATGCCTATAACTTTCCTTTCAAGGAGTAAGCATCTTTTAATTTCATGGCTGCAGTCACCATCTGCAGCGATTTTGGAGCCCCAAAAAATAAAGTCTGACACTGTTTCCCCATCTATTTCCCATGAAGTGATGGGACCAGATGCCATGATCTTCATTTTCTGAATGTTGAGATTTGAGCCAACTTTTTCACTCTCCTCTTTCACTTTCATCAAGAGGCTTTTTAGTTCCTCTTCACTTTCTGCCATAAGGGTGGTATCATCTGTATATCTGAGGTTACTGATATTTCTCCCGGGATTCTTGATTCCAGCCTGTGCTCCTTCCAGCCCAGTATTTCTCATGATGTACTCTGCATATAAGTTAAATAAGCAGGGTGACAATATACGGCCTTGATGTACTCCTTTTCCTATCTGGTCCCATCACTTCATGGGACCTTCTGGTCCCAATCACTTCAGTGGAAACAGTGTTAGACTTTATCTTTTGGGGCTCCAAAATCATTGCAGATGGTGATTGCAGCCATGAAATTAAAAGACGCTTACTCCTTGGAAGGAAACTTATGACCAACCTAGATAGCATATTCAAAAGCAGAGACATTACTTTGCCAACAAAGGTCTGTCTAGTCAAGGCTATGGTTTTTCCAGTGATCATGTATGGATGTGAGAGTTGGACTGTGAAGAAAGCTGAGCGCTGACGAATTGATGCTTTTGAACTGTGGTGTTGGAGAAGACTCTTGAGAGTCCCTTGTACTGCAAGAAGATCCAATCAGTCCATCCTAAAGGAGATCAGTCCTGGGTCTTCTTTGGAAGGACTGATGCTAAAGCTGAAACTCCAGTACTTTGGCCACCTCATGTGAAGAGCTGACTCATTGGAAAAGACTCTGATGCTGGTAGGGATTGGGGCAGGAGGAGAAGGGGATGACAGAGAATGAGATGGCTGGATGGCATTACCGACTCAATGGACATGAGTTTGAGTGAACTCCGGGAGTTGGTGATGGACAGGGAGGCCTGGCATGCTGCAATTCATGGGGTCGCAAAGAGTCGGACACGCCTGAATGACTGAACTGAACTGAACTGAACTGAACACGTCAGAAACACTGAAATCCAGACATATTATGTCTATAGCATTTCCCTTGTTAACTTGTTTTGAAAAAGAAGTTAATCCAGCCTGATTAGGTCTCAATGGACCCATTCTGACCCCTAAATTTTACAATCTATCTTGTTCACGAACTATCAGAGACTTTTGCCTAGGAACATACTTTTTAAGTCTGTAATTAGTAACATTTGCCTTCTTTTCCATAAATACATGTCTACTTTCTATTCAAGTCATAGGTGGATTAACTAGTGTATAGTTTGACTTTCCACAATTAAATCATGCAGTGTATTATAACCTTGATTAAATGGACATACAACGAAAGGACATACTGCTTCATGTCTTTGTGTTAACTAACATCTCTGTTCATAGCTTCAGACTTGAGACTTCTTGAGGGCAAGAGGTAAAGATGCCTTACTTACCTGAAAGCAAATAACAAAACTAATTAGCCTTGATCCCCTTCTTGGCCAAGGTCTATAGTTAAAGAGTCTGTCTCAAGTGGGCTTTAAAGCACTTGTCTAGATGTGTTTAAGTTTGCTCTTTCTGCTCTGTGATTTGATCATGATAGACTTAAACATCACTAATAATCCTGTGTGTAAATCTAATTTTTCTGGCTAGTAAGATTTGAAAGATTTACTGCATCAGTAAATTAGAAAACTGAGTTTCACAAACACATAAAATTTCTTCCATCAGTAAGATTCTGCAATTATTAGAAACCAAACATGAAGTGCAGGAAGGGGCTTTAAAACATGGCTATCACTGCAGACTTATGGGCAGAATCAGCTTGCCTTTGGGGACCCTCTAGCCAACTCTTTGGCCTGCAACTCTCTTCCTGAACTCAAGACTTCACATCTTTCCTGCTCTTGCTGGGTTAGAAATTATTGGCACCCTGTGCCATTTGCTTCATTTCCTGGTTGTTTGGTTGGTTCTCTGGTTGGTGACACGTGTGTTCCTAAATTGGATTCTCATGAAGTTAGCTTTTCTCCTCCTATCTTTGGGCTTCCCTCATAGCTCAGTTGGTAAAGAATCCGCCTGCCATGCAGGAGACCCTGATTTGATTCCTGGGTCAGAAAGATCCCCTGGAGAAGGGATAGGCTACCCACTCCAGTATTCTTGGGCTTCCCTTGTGGCTCCACTGGTAAAGAATCCACCTGCAATGTGGGAGATCTGGGTTCAATTCCTGGTTGGGAAGGCTACCCACTCCAGTATTCTGGCCTGGAGAATTCCATAGACTGTACAGTCCATGGAGTCACAAAGAGTTGGACATGACTGAGCGACTTTCACTCACTCACTTTCTACCATGAAGGAAAGTATGTCCTTTCCAGGCTCAGAACTCTCAAGGATGCTCCTTCTCAGCAAATGAATGTCAGTGATGACTGTCCTTCAGTCCCTTGCTGAAACCCCTCACACTGATCAATCCATCCCACTTTGTAAGCCCTCATTCAACAACTGAGTTGATAAAAATCAAGTCAGTTTAAATCAAGTTTAAATAAAAACAAGAATTTCAATAAAACTCAGCCTCAGTCTGATCACAGCCCATTGAATCCATCTAGATGGATATACTAGGACTAGGTGATGATTTACGATAACCGTGTTGACTAAATGTCAGGACTCTAGAATGAATCATACTTCTACTCTCTGTGTCCTTGGCAAGCCATTTCTTTTCTCCCAGCCTCAGCTTTATAATCGGTATAAAAAGATAGTTTGACTAGACTTTCCCCAAGGTTCTCTTTAGCTCTCAAGTTCCATGGAACTACATATCTATTGTAAAGTTCCCATTATTAACCTGTAACATTTGTGTGTCAGAGCCTGACCCAGCTAAGAGCAGTAGAATCACAACTTTGGAGGCGAGGAAAGACTGTCAGGACTTAAAGAAACTGAACAAACTTTTCTTTCTTCTCTCCCCACTTTTCCTGTCTGTTCTTCAAGTTTCCCAAATATGAAAGTATTATGGTGAAGGAGAAGCTCCTTTCCAGCCTAAACGGCACTGGGGAATATGGAAATGTCATGACAACGCCTGTCCTCAGTTGATCCAGCCCAAATTTGCACATGCAAGAGCTTCAGATAGCTATCCCAACTTCTGGGTGTTCATCCAAGCCAAACCTCGGAGTCCTTGGACTCGATCCCTTTTTGTAAGCAGGAATAAATTGAAAATTGCATTTTCTTTCTGCTTCAAAATGCCTCAAAAACTTTGGGGGTAAAACTAACCCATACACGAAAAGAGCCATCCCCTCATGTATAATATACCCCTGTACTGATATCCATACGTGTCCCAGTGACCACCGGAACTGCATTGTAGAACACTGAACTCTTCCAAAACATCAAGAGGAGGCCAGTTCACTAGAATGTGAGGATGTCAATGTAAAAGTAGCTAAAAGGATAAGGTCACTGAGAGACACTACTGACTTGTTTCAGCGATGGCTTTGGCTAGAGTGACCCACTGCATGGTTTTGCCCATGATCTGATCACAAAGAGTCGTTTTTACTTACAGGCTATATTAAATAGGTGAGACAGTTTTGGTAGAGTTAGGGAGAAGGGATTTGATTGCTTCAAATCTTTAAATGATAACAGCTTTACCATTTTTTTCCATATAACATGCCATATTTATGAGACAGTGAAGGGGTAGGGGTCAAAGAAAATGAAAACGTGTGTTGTGGCGGATTCATTTCGATATTTGGCAAAACTAATACAATTATGTAAAGTTTAAAAATAAAATAAAATTAAAAAAAAATAAAAATAAAATGTACTAATAAAAAAAAAAAGAAAATGAAAACAAAGAAAGGATTCAGAAAAGTAGGAAGATCTGGCCTTGACAAGACCAAAGAGATTTAAAATTCTCCATTCTATGGTGTATTTAAAGCACTAATTCACTTTCCAAAAGTTTCTGTTCACTGTATTCCAGGATCTGATTTAATCCAAAGTCTAAACAATATGTTGATTCTGTCTCTATTTACACATTCATTCATTCAGTAAATGTATTTATTGACTGTATTCTGTATAAGGCATTATGTTAAACATTCGGAGAGTGTAAAGATATATAAGGCATAGCTTTGCACTTTACGATCTCATTGTCCAGTGGGGAGACAAAATCATATGCATATGGCTATAATACATCCCTCTGCATTCACTATTAAAGAATTCATTAAAGAAGAGGCATTCAAAAGTACACATTAAGATGTAAAGGAATGAAATCCCAGGAAGAAGGAACAGCATGGGAAGAGGTGGAGACAAAAAGTACAAAGCTATTTTAGGGGATGACTGGATCAGTGTAGCTGGATGTAGATGGAATAGCAGGGGAAAACTTGGAAAGGTCTGAGTATGTTGGGGCAGGTTATGAATGACTTAAATCTCACACTGACAAGTCTGGCCCTTATTTACTAGAAACAAGCAGTCAATGGTGGTTTGGAACAGGGAATGCTATGTTGCTTTCAGAACACTGATCTCAAAATTGGATGCAGGACTGATGAAGTCAGTGAGGTTGGGGCCATGGTGATCAGTTACAGGACTTTCAGTTGACTCAATGCAAGATAATAATGACCACACCTACGTAGGTAATAATTAAGAACTACAAGAACATGGATGGAAGAATTAGACACTATATATGCAGAAAGGGCTTCCCTGGTGGCTCACACAGTAAAGAATCTACCTGCAATGTGGGAGACCCAGGTTAAATCCCTGGATCAGGAAGATTCCATAGCAAAGGGAATGTCTACCCACTCTAGTATTCTTGCCTGGAGAATTCCATGGAGAGAGGAGCCTGATGGGCTAGAGTCCACGGGGTCACAAAGAATTGAACACGACTTAGTAACTAAACCACCACCATGCAGAATGAGAGAGTTCTAGAAAATTCTATAATTCTTAACTGGGATGACAGAAACAATATGGCTCCCCAAGGGATGAACAGTATATGAGTGATTATATTAACTCAATTTTAGGCATTTAATGTATCTGTGAGTCATTTTGCTGTACACCTGAAACTATCACAACATTGTTAATTGACTCTACTCCGATATAAAATAAAAGGTTAAAAAAAATTTTTTTAGTGCTTAAGGAGTTAAAAAATATTTGTCACTGTGCCTATGAGAAATCTTACTTTTCAAACTTAGATTTGAGCTAGAAACTGGTAAAGCCTAGTGACACCCTCTCATTGTTCATTTATAAATACATGCCAAATTCCAAACAAGAGGAAAACAGAAGTACTTCATGTTTTCTCTGTTTAATCATGAATTATCCAACACCCATTCACTTCTATTGGCTTGTCCACATTGTTGGAAATAATCACAACAGAGCACAGAATAGGTCCACAAAGCATATTGCATCCTTGCTACCACAGGCTGTGGGTCACAGCTCCAGAATAACCAACAACTGGAGAAAATGCACTCAGTCTGGATTGAGATGTCATTAGCATCAAGCCCAGAAAAGGACTTTCTATTATCAGTGATCATGGGAATAAATGACTCCCCAAGGAAACAGTGTGTTCTCTTAATAGCTCACGCATTATCCAGGTTAGTTTGATCAAGTGGAGCACAGTGAGCAGCTAGCAGGGATAAAAATGACTGAAATGATAGCAAAGACAAAGCTTCTAGGGAAAAGAAAATTTGAGGCACAAAGAAAACTGAAGGTTAACTTTTTAAATAGAAATTAGGAGGGGCTTACATCTTGACATATGTCTGCTTCTGTTCTTATCCATTCCGATGCCCAGTTTTGTAAAAAGGAGAAATGGGTGGAGAGGGAGGGATTTGGTCAAACCCTGTCTCTACTTTCCAACCTTGCCCTGTGGTAATCTTTGGGACAGAGTTCTTCAGCCATATTCTGCTGGGACAAAAGGGTGTTAGAACAAACCCTGGGAGGATGACAGCTCCTCCTCATTTCCTGGCTACACTTTGACAAGTAGGGTTTTGTTAAGGATCAGAAGCTTCTATCATCTCCCATTTGGAGGTGACTGTAGAAAGGAATCTGCGTACATGGGCAAACTGCAACTCACCACACAGCCCTGGTTTGGCTTCAATGAAGTCAGTCCCATATCCTCTGATTGAGCACATTGTCAGGGAGAATATCAAAGCTCTTCACTCAGATGCTTTTAGCCAGTGATGATTCCAAAATAATCATGGGGACCCAAAGTTGGAGCAGAATCCACATGGCCTTCCCACAGCCCTCAGGGGGGGTTTTTCTCTGGTTTTGATAGGTGACATATCTGAACAAGGACCCAGGCTGCTTCTAATTAATTAATATTCATGATTATTAACACCATTAACAGAAAGCTGGTTGTCGTTGCACTCATTCAACACTGATGAGGACACTGGTGACTAATGACATAAACCACAACCCACACTTGCATCCCAGGAGATGGTGGACAGAGCATTTCCAGTCACTGCCAGCACACACTCACCAACAGACACCCAGCTTCTCTGTGATGTTGCCTCCACTTACTGAGTAGGAAACCGGAGCTTCAAGAAATTAAATTATTGGCTCAAGTCGGAAGCAGAACTAGGATTTAACCCAAATCTTTTGGTCTGTAACCCTTGGATTTTTTTCTCACTATCCCCACTCAGTAATTAAAGGTCACGTGCATAAATTGGCACATGCACCAAATCTAAAATCCTACATAATCTCTAATTGTCCCAAATATGCACTCAACACTGGCCCAGTTCCACTGGGGGAAAAAAAAAAGTCAGTGAGGATGTGCTTTTGGTATGATGTGAACAATATACCTAGTTGAGCCACTGAGGCTTTCCACTTTGAGTTGATATCCTGGCAGTAAGCCTTCTATTTATTTATCCCGTATAAAACCACTATTCTTCTAACACTCTACACTGTTACAGGCATGATACTAATTACGTGAATCACAGCTCACATTTGTATCCCAGTTGATGGTGGACAGGTTTTTCTTTTACCTCTATAAGTTAGGTTAAATTATTCATCCAGGTTGTGGGTATATTAAGACTGTACTCCACAATGGAAAATGGAAACAGGCTAATCAATAACTGTCCTGAGGACTCTACTTTAAGGCTGCCCTTGAAGGTGGACTGTGGACTTCTAGCACATCTAATTAATGATTCTTCAGGCTACACAGAGCCTTGCAGAAAGAGGAGTCATTATTGTCTTTCAATATGGCACAACAACCCATAGACTCTGCCATGCGATCAATAGTGAGATTTCACCAAGGACTTATTGGGTGGAAGACAGAAGCTAGGCACAGGAGGAAGTATGGAACTTTTCCTTGGACTTGGAAGATCTGCACTCCAGCCCTGGCTTTGTCAGTAAAGTAACCTTTGACAAGTTACTTAACCTGTCAGAGCCTCAGTTTTCTCCTCTATAAAATCAGGATGCCAATGGCACCCATGCAATGTAGAGATTACATAAGGTAGTCAAAATTCTTTATATTCCAGGAAGTGCTTTGGGAAATATTTCAGATAGGTGTAAATCACACTCCAGCCTTCATGCCCCATCTCCCCCTTGCATATAGACCAGGGATTTGGTGAGGGCAGGCCCACATCATTTGTAATGGTCTCTCTAGTCTTCAGCACAGGGACTAGCACACTGCAGGTGATGAACTTGCTGTGTGCTGTGCTCAGTCATGTCCGACTCTTTGCGAGTGCATGGACTGTAGCCCACCAGGCTCCTCTGTCCGTGGGATTTCCCAAGCAAGAATACTGGAGTGGGTTGCCATTTCCTACTCCAGTGGACTTTCCCAACCCTGGTATGGAACCCACATCTCCTGTATCTCCTGCATTGGTAGGAGGATTCTTTACCACTAGCACCACCTGGGCAGGTGATGAATAGGTTTTTGTTAAACAACAGCCTGCATGTCCCCCTCTCTTTCTTCTACTTGCTTGTCACTCCATCTCCCCTTGACGACCCCCATAACTCTCGGTTGCTTTATTAGGCAGCAGCTGCTTGCAAAGGAGTCATTATTCTACCTCTTTCTCTGCCTTGCCTTTTCTCTGGGCCGGTCAGCAGGCTACCTTGAGCTATTCAGAGGAGACCACTAAGTACAGAGCATTGACTACCCACCCGACAGCCAAACCCCAGTCCTCTGGCTTAAGTGTGGTAATTGCAGTTCCTTAAACAAGTGAGAATCCTGTCCAAAGGAGAGCAAAAAGTTTAGCCTGGCTGAATTTCGAACCCACTATATGCTAGAAAAAGAAGGCACAGGAAGCCTCATCATGAGCTTGTATCAATAGCCCCAGTGTGAGGAGGCTCAAAGACTCTGGCCTAAAGCTTAAGCTGCCACAGCGGTGAAACTGCTTCTAATTTTAGAAATATTAAATAACTGATAATGACACGACCTTGTTAAAGAACCATGTTGGGGGAAAAAAAAAAAAAGGACACTGTTAAAAATAGCATACAATCTCCCGGCTGAAGATTCTAGGTAAAATATGGGTTCACATCCATAATGTAGGCTCAAAATACTGAGACACCCCACACGGCTGCCAAATATGTTCAAAGGAGTTCAAGGCTCATGCATGTTCTGGAAGACATCCATGTTAAGCACCCAGCAGGGTGCCTCTTAGCATCCTTAAGGTGTGAGAACTGATAGAAGCACTGGGAAACAAAGAGAAAAAGGACAGTGTCATCAGCCCAGTGGTGGCTCCAAAACATCGTCATTTTTATATGTGAGGCCAGACTGCAGCATGCAGAACCTAGCTGGAGAAAAGCAGCCTTGAATAGTGCTGGGGAACGTCTGAAATGTCACTGCTGGCATCATATCAAACAGGAATCTGAAACGCAAAACCTAAAGAAAGCCAGAGGACCCCCATCGGGGAGGACAGAGGCATGGAAGTTGTGGCTGCCCTCGAAGGTGGACAGAACCCCAGACAGTCCCCACTCTGCCCACACCCACAGATACGCACCTCTATGGCTTGGCTACCTCTCGGATCATTAAATGCTTTTAGCAAAGCTGTCTCCTAGGAGTAACCAGCTTTGAAAGCCAAATTGAAAAAGGTCCATCTGATCATGTAATTGGAGAGAAAGTAGGATCCGTGCCATGATAACACATTAGAGGCATTTGGAGATGAAAGGAAGAGGTGGTCTAATAATTAGCAGGGGCCTGAGAGCAGGGAGATGTGCTTCGGGAGGCAACGCCGGAATTCATTTAGCATCAGATGCCACCAAGGTCTTTGCTCATGTGACTCTAAACACAGGAAGAATTCGCCAAACACGCCTTGGCTGAATCTCATCTGAATTTCATCGTAGCTACAAAATTCCCTACTTTACTGTTCAGAAGAATGATTCTCAGCAGGGTGCACTTTTGCCCCCAGGGGACATTTGGCAACGTCTAGAGACATTCTTTTTTATTTAAGAATCCATCGATGGATGAATGGACAACGAAAAAGTGATACAGACATCCAGTGGAGTTTTTTTTTAATTGAGATAACGTTGATTTATATAATATAACGTAAGTTTCATGTGTACACTATTCTATTTCTACTTCTCTATCCCCTAGAGCGTGTTCACTGCCAAAAATTTAGTTTTCCCTGTCACGTACAGTTGGTCCTCTTCACTCATTTTATCTTCCTTATCACCTCTATCCCACCAGCGATGACTACTCTGTTCTCTGCGTCTAGGTGTTTGGTTTGGTTTTATCATTTGTTTTATTTATTTTTGTTTGTTTATTAGTTTTGATATTCCACATATGAATGAAGCCATACAGAATTTGTCCTTCTTCATCTGATTTATTGCACTTAGCATAATACCTTCATGGTCTATATAGATCACAAACGACTACTTTTCATCTTTTTTATGGCTACATTGTATGCCATTATATGCGTGTATGTATACATGTACACCACATCTTCTGTAACCTTTCATCCATCAGTGGGCACTTGGGTTGTTTTCGTATCGTGGCTATTGTAAACAATGCTGCAATGAACATAGGAGTACAAATATCTTTTCAACTTACTGTTTTCATATTCTTGGGATAAATACCTAAACATGGGATTGCTGGATCATATGCTAATTCTATTGTTAATTTCCTGAGGAATCTTCATGCTAATTTCCGTGGTGGCTGCACCAAATTACATTTCTAGCAACAGAGTACAAGAATTTTCTCCACATCCTGGCCAACACTTTTTTCTTGTCATTTTGATAATAGCCATTCTGATAAGTGTGAGGTGGTTTTGATTTGCATTTCTCTAATAATTAGTGATATTGAACATATTTTCATGTGCCTGTATGTCCTCCTTGGAAAAATGTCTATTCAGCTCCTCTGCCTTTTTTGATTATGGTTGTTTGGGTTTTGTTGTTGTTAAGTTGTACGAGTTCTTTATATATTTTGGATATTAACCTCTTATTGGATGTATCATCTGTAAATGTCTTCTCCCATTTATAGGTTGTCTTTTTGTTTTAATGATGACTTCCTTCACTGTACAGAAGACTTCGAGCTCGTTGTAGTCCCATTTGTTTGTTGTTGCTTTTGTTTTCCTAGCCTGAAGAGACATAGCTAGAAAGATATTACTAAGAATGTCACATAAGACATTGCCTATGTTTTCTTCTAGAATTTTATGGTTTAAGGTCTTATACTCAAGTCTTCAATCTGTTTTCAGTTAATTTTTGTGAATGGTGTGAAACACTTTTGGGCATGTAGCTCTCGAGTTTTCCCAATACCATTTATTTAAGAAACTGTCCTTTCTCCACTGTATGTTCTTTGCTCCTTTGTGGTAACAAAACTGTCCATGTATGCACAGGTTTATTTCTGGGCTCTTGATTTTGTCGTCTGGACACATTTTTGCTTGTCAGGGCTGCAGCCAATGGGCAGAGGGAGGCTGCTCAACATGCCACAACGCAAAACACAAGAAAGAATTATTTAGCCCAAATATCAACAGTCCCAATATTGAATAATGGATGTTTTCTGATCTTTCATCATTTATAGGCTTATTTTATCTAATTTCTTTTATGTTTCTACCTTAAAAGGCAACACCCATCTAAAACAAGGAGAAGGCAATGGCACCCCACTCCAGTACTCTTGCCTGGAAAATCCTATGAATGGAGGAGCCTGGAAGGTTGCAGTCCATGGGGTCGCTGAGGGTCGGACACGACTGAGTGACTTCACTTTCACTTTTCACTTTCATGCATTGGAGAAGGAAATGGCAACCCACTCCAGTGTTCTTGCCTGGAGGATCCCAGGGACAGGGGAGCCTGGTGGGCTGCCATCTATGGGGTCACACAGAGTTGGACACGACTGAAGTGACTTAGCAATAGCAATTTAAAACAAAAGGAAATGTTTTACCTTATCATCAATACAGTAATGAAAATGTCCCAGCAATTAAGAAGATATTTACTCATCTCCATTAATGGGCCGTAAAGAATGGAGAGCTTGAGGGTGAAGAAGGAGCTACTGAAACACAGTCAAAGTCAAGTAGTTTGAGATTTCATTTTGTTCCTGAATTTGAGGCCACCCAAGACTTACTAGACACTTCCAAGGCCTCATAGCCTGAAAAAAATGCTTTGGAAAAGCCATATGTAAGGATGTGTAATATCCTGTTTGCTGGCAGTGGGCAGGACCACACTACTGCCTGAAAAGATCTTGGTAGATGGGATTATGTGATTCTCTTCTTACAACCTTCAACAGCTCCCCACTGCACACAGGACAAAATACTGTGCCACATGTACCCTAATGTTCATGGCAGCACTATTTACAATAGCTAGGACATGGAAGCAACCTAGATGTCCATCATGAGATGAATAGATAAAGAACCTGAGGTACATATATACAATAGAATATTACTTAGCCATAAAAAGGAGTGCATTTGAGTCAGTTCCAGTGAGGTGGATGAACCCAGACCCTATTATACAGAGTGAAGTAAGTCAGAAAGAGGAAAACAAATATTATATATGAACGCATATATGGAATCTAGCAAGACGGTACTGATGCACCTACTTGCAGGGCAACTATAGAGAACACAGACATAGAGAGCAAACTTACGGACACAGGCAAAGGGGAGGAAGGAGAGGGTGGGATGAATGGAGAGAGGAACACGGAAGCATACACACTACCGTGTGTAAAAATAGATAACCAATGGGAATTTGCTGTAGCACTCAGGGAACTCAGACCAGGGCTCTGTAACAACCCAGAGGGGTGGGAAGGTGGAGGGGGGAGATGAAAGAGGAAGGGGACACGTGTATGTCCATGGCTGACTCATGTTTATACAGGCCAACACAACATCGCAGAGCAATTTTCCTTCAATTAAAAATAAATAAGTTTGGGGAGAAAAAATACTGTGCCGTTGTCCTCGACCCGCCGCCTACCCATCTCTCCAATTGTATCCTCTCCTGGATTTTACCCCAGTGGTACTGTATTTTTGTCTTCCCCAGGATACAACTCTCCTCTCATGTTTCCTCTCTTGGTTATTTAACAGGAACTTTCTTCTGCCTGCAAGTTCCTCCGCCGTGCTTCTCATTTAACCCCCAGCATGCTCCAAGACTCAAACATCCACCACCTTCTCACCCTTTGTCCAGCCCTCAGCCTGAGTCTGGTGCCCCTGTTGTGGACTCGCCAAAGGCCCTGTCCCCACTGCCGGGGTAACACCTGCCCCTCTCATCCTGGATTTTAACCAGTTTTGCGTTGCCTCGGAGCACTTTGAACACAATTCCCTTTTCACCCCTCAACCGCCTCTCAGACCCAGGGCAGGGCTTGGGTCCCTAACGGGCGTTCAAGAACTATTTGGGAAAAGAATAGAGGGCAAGTAGAGAAGAAAGGTGACAAAGAGAAGAAAAGAAAGAAAATCGAAGGATGGAAGGAAGGTAAAAGGGAGGGAGGGAAGGAGGGCAAGAGAAGGGAGGGGAAAAGAGCATCAAGGAGGGAGGAAAACTGGGAGGGGGACAGGAGGGGATGGGAGTGGATGCAGAGAAGAAGGAAGAGAAAAGAAAGGGAAAGGAAAGGGAGACGGGAAAGCTGCGCTCTTGCTCCTTGCTCACAAAAGATTGCTCTGATCTTGCAGAGTTAAGACCCAACCCCTGCATTAACACTTTTTGAGAATCACATAACTCTTTCATAGCACTCACCACTTTGGTAATTTTAGATGTATTTGCAGGATTATTTACTACAATGTTGCAGGCTTCATGAGGTCAGCATCTGTTTTCACACACTACTGTGGTTTGAGTACACAGTATGTCTATAAAAATTATTTGCTAAATAAATGCGAGGCTGGGCAGACTGGTTGGGCAGCAGCTAATTTTATTAATAAAAAGTCAGCCTCTCTGTCTTTTGGAAATAGATCTGGGAGTTTGGATTTGGTCTTTTGACCTTCACCGAAACTTGTCCATATTAAAAAACAAAAAAACCTGCTCTGCTTCTGGGTAGAACTCTTCGAAAGCATGCAAGACAGTGGCATATACATTCTCACTTTAAAAATCAATCCCAGGAGCAATTTATTACAGGGAAATTTCCTGGACTCCAAGAAGCACCTTGAAGTCAGGAGATGATTAATTTGATATAACTGAAGAGCTGCAAACATCTGCTCCCTGTTGACATCTGCCTCTCATTAGATTACAGCCCCCAGTCTCCCTCTGTATTGGGGGGCTGGTTTGTGTGTTGATCTGGTAACTCTAATTATATGGTAAGCCCGTTGCTCAAGGCCCTTGTGCCAGCCACCTGGTCGGGGATCAATAAAAACCTTGCTCTATTGCATGTGCTCCAGAGCCACCCTGAGCATCTGTAAGCCTTCATTCACTCCTAAATGATAGAAAGAAAAGATAGTAATGAGTTTGGTGGACAACGTTTTTGTCTTGTGGTCCTGGTGAAGGCCTGTGGATGAACCCAAACCCTTGGCTGAGTCAAAGAAACAAATCAATTCCAGGAAAAATCTTCTGAATCTATTATTTCATATTTTGGCATCAGGTGTCCTAATCACTCTTTAATTGGTCTCTCTTACTCCACTGTTCCTTTCCCACTGGTTCTACCATCAGTGTAATGGTTCTAAGACCTGTCTCTGATACTGAGCCACCCTATTAGGAAGCTCAGAAGCTCTGCCTTGCCCAGGAGCAGCACTAACTTCCTAGCCTTCAGGTGTAAGCTCATCACTGCAATAACCAGTTCTGTCCCAGGGTTCTACTTCACACAGCCTTTCATCACACAGGATGATGTCTTTCATCATCCAGTGTGACCATCCCTTCCCAAGTCTGTTTGTGCTCTTTCGCCCTTTATACCTTAGCTTATTCACTCCACATAAAGCCCAGATGCCGCATCACATCATCTTGATACAGCGCTGTGTTGAAGCAGCCTAAACCCAGACACAAAAATGTAAAATTATTTAAATCTCTATGGCAGTCTTTCATAAACACACCAAAAGGAAGAACATGCTCAGAACACACAGAAAAACATCCTAAAGCCTATCTTTCCCTTTGCCTTTCTCTCATTTTCACCCTCACGCTCCAAGGCTGACTCAGATTCTCTCTCCTCCCCAGCACTCAACTCCTACTCTAAGGATGCCTTCAAGCCACCTCAGATTCCTTTGTCTCCTGGCTTGACTTCATATCCATAGCATGTCAGCTTCCCTGGCGTCTTTGAAATTTCCAGTGAAAGCCCCAGAGCTAATCCAACATGCATGGATTCTTTTCATTAGAAGACAGGGTAAGTAGAAAAGACTGAAATTTTTTTCTTAGACTTTGTCTTCTTTCTGTCACACTGACAATGCACACTCTGCCTGGAATGCTCTATGCCCATTTCTAGTTGTTACCACCCAACTCAACCCCCACAGTCCAGAACAAACGGTCCTTCCTCCTTGAAGATTTGATGATGTCCTCTTAGAGAAGTGTGCACACAATGTTCTTACTGTTAGCTTTTGGTGTAAATCTCTTATTTCTGCTTTTGAAAACTGTGACTATTTGCCTTTCAGTACCCACTTCAGTATCACTGCCTGGGAGATGAGTTTCCTCACTTTCTTTCCATCCTTGGTTTGACCACCTCTTTTTGTATTTGTTTGGTTGGGGGGTTTTGTTTCATTTTGGTTTTGTTTTGGCTGTGCTGGGTCTTTCTTGCAGCACTGAGGCCATTTGTTGTGACTCAGACTTTCTCTAGTTGCAGTGGGCAAGCTACTCTTCTTGTGGACAGTGGGCTCTAGAGCGTATGGGCTCAGTGGTTGCTGTGCACAGGGTCTCTAGTTGTGGTGTGCAGGCTTAGGTGCCCTGTGACACATGGGATCTTGGTTCCCTGACCAGGGTTCGAATCTGCATCCCCTGCATTAGAAGGTGGATTCTTAACCACTGGACCACCAGGGAAATCCCTGACCATTTCTTTGATGCCACAGAAACCAGTAATAACTTGACAAATCACAATGGATGTCAGTGGATTATCTTCATCTATTCAGGCTGCTATAACACATTACTATAGACTAGAGAGCTTATCCCGGAGAAGGCGATGGCACCCTACTCCAGTATCTTGCCTGGAAAATCCCATGGATGGAGGAGCCTGGTAGGCTGCAGTCCATGGGGTCGCTGAGGGTCAGACACGACTGAGCGACTTCACTTTCACTTTTCACTTCCATGCATTGGAGAAGGAAATGGCAACCCACTTCAGTGTTCTTGCCTGGAGAATCCCAGGGACGGGGGAGCCTGGTGGGCTGCCGGCTATGGGGTCGCACAGAGTCAGACACGACTGAAGCGACTTAGCAGCAGTAGCAGCAGCAGAGAGCTTATAAACAACAGAAAGTTATTTTTCACAGTTCTGGAGTCTGGGAAGTCCAATACCAAGGCTCTGGAAACTTCAGGGTCTGGTGAGAGCTCTCCTACGGGTTCATAGATATTAATAGTTATCTTCTTGCTGTGTGTCCACCTGGTAGGAGTAAGTAAACTCTCTGCAGATCTCTTTTATAAGGTCACTAACCTTGCCAACAAAGGTTTGTCTAGTCAAGGCTATGGTTTTTCCTGTGGTCATGTATGGATGTGAGAGTTGGTCTGTGAAGAAGGCTGAGTGCCAAAGAATTGATGCTTTTGAACTGTGGTGTTGGAGAAGACTCTTGAGAGTCCCTTGGACTGCAAAGAGATCCAACCAGTCCATTCTGAAGATCAGCCCTGGGATTTCTTTGGAAGAAATGATGCTAAAGCTGAAACTCCAGTACTCTGGCCACCTCATGCGAAGAGTTGACTCATTGGAAAAGATTGTGATGCTGGGAGGGATTTGGGGCAGGAGGAGAAGGGAACTACAGAGGATGAGATGGCTGGATGCCATCACTGACTCGATGGACGTGAGTCTGAGTGAACTCCGAGAGTTGGTGATGGACAGGGAGGCCTGGCCGTGCTGCGATTCATGGGGTTGCAAAGAGTCGGACACGACTGAGCGAATGATCTGATCTGAACTGAAACCTTGGCCATAAGAGCTTCACCCTCATGACCTAACCATCTTCCAAAGGCCTCACCTCCAAATACCAAAAATCTGAATGTGTTTGATGGGTAGTTACACATTGGGGATTAGGTTTTAGTATGTGAATTTGAAGGGGACACAAATATTCATTTTACATCAGTAGGTTTTTAATATTATCTCCCTCCAAACACATGTATATCTTGAAAATAGAGATATCTCTTATTCATCTTACACCCCCAAATTTATCCAAGTACTTGGCCAAAGGTACATCATTTGAGAAAGCTCAAAAAATGTGCTCTGATGACACGTTTGCTAGCTTGTGTCCTCCCCACCATGTCTGGTGCTGTGTTTTGCTCATAGTAGGTGTTCCAAAAGTAGACTTGGAATTGAATTAAGTATCTTTGGAACATTCAGCTTGATTGAATTTCTTTCTTTCTTTTTTTTTTTTTTTTGATAACTTTGTCTGCATGGTAATCTAAAAATGTTTTCAAAGTGAAAAGATGGTGGAGGAAAAACGAAGGATTAAAATTAAACTGGTTTGACCAGTTTCTTTCCCTCTGGATACAAAGCCAAGCTTGGGAGTTTGTCTGAGGAAATCCAGTTTCAGGCAAAAGCTAATAAACTGAGTGTGGGTCCTGCTGTAACCTGTAAGACCTTTCATTTCTGTATTAGAATATTCTATTAGGCTCATGTGGCTCCTTTGGCTAATGGTGACAGAAAATGTGACTCTAGGGCCACATAACTGCAAATACTACTGGCCTAGATGCTGGAACAGATTGATACAATTGGCAAATCCCACCTACGCTCCTCTCTATAAGAAGGGGGAGAAAATGCAGTGATTAAACTTAATCACTCTTATGCACTGTGCAATTAATCTCTAGCAACCTAGGACTGCTCTCCAGACTCTGTAACTTACACCCAATCCACAGAGATGGGCCCATTGACTATGCTTCCAATGTGGAATGGAAACCATACACAAAAATTCATTCATTCTTTTGAAATTCAGCCCTTCTTCTCCAATGGAGTAGGGGCTTGGAGGGAAGAGGATGTATTTTCTTTGGCAAAACTTTGGAGTCAGGAGTTCAGGACAGAGTCTGCCTGAGGAAAGCAGATACCGTTGGTTGCCTACGCTGGCCCTTAGTTCCAGCCCCAGGGATGGGTCATGAACCTATTCCCCCTTGATGGCAATGGGTTTAGGTGATGGCATAGATGTAATTCAAGCCAATGAAGTGTGAGAGAAAATCTGAAGGAGAATTTTGGGGAAATGCTTTCCTAAAAAAAAAAAAAAAAAGATACATAGGAAAACCTAATATCTCTTTTCCCTCTGGACCTGCCATGCCAAGCTATGATATCTACAACTGCAGCAGCTGTCTTGCAACCAAGAGAGAAGCTAACCTGAGGACAAGGACAAAGAGAGCAGAGGTGAAAGAAACAAGACTCCAAATTCCTGATACCTTGCTGCTAACCAACACTGGTGCAGCCTTATCTCTAACCTTTTTTTTAAATTAATTTTTTAATTGGAGAAAAGTGCCTTACAATGTTGTGTTGGTTTCTGCCATACAACTAACTTTCTTATAATATGACATAATAAATTTCTTCATAGGGTAAGCCACTCAGAATGAGTATTCTTTGTTACTTGAGGCCAAAACACCTGAATACCTTTGGTTTATTAAATTAGTTGAAACTTTCAAAGATTGTTTTTAGAGTATAGCTCTTATACATGCTTCATCATAACTAACAGGTGAGCCCTATACCTGCTTGGGCCAATTCCCCCTCATGTCCCTGGTTCCATAGCCCTGCTAAGGGCAGTGCTGTTGGCCTACAGACTCAGCTGGGTGACCCATTGATTAAATGGGCTACACCGAACTATCAAGTCTATGTGTGCCCTCACTTCAGCCACGTCCAACTCCTTGTGCCCCCATGGACTGCAGCCTGTCAGGCTCCTCTGTCCATGGGGTTCTCCAGGCATGAAAGCTGGAGTGGGCTGCCATGCCCTCCTCCAGGGGATCTTCCTGACCCAGGGATCAAACCCATGTTTCTTACATCTCCTGCATTGGCAGGTGGGTTCTTTACCACTAGCACCACCTAGGAAGCCCTGTATCGAGTCTATATGCCCCTTAACTGTATGCCCAAATTGCACACCACTCCTTCCCTTCTCCCTTAGACTTACAGAACACTCTCTTGCTAAACCAGCCCTCTGACATCTCTTAGAGAAAAGAGAATCTAGACCATACGCAGGTAGAGGCAGAATAAATACAGGATTATTTCCATGTCCACCTATTCCGTTTATTAAATTCCTGGACACAGCCAACACTTGGTTAAGCTATTAATGAATTAAAGGGACAAGTTACCTGGCCTCCAGGTGACTTCAACTTCTGGAAAGCTATTTTTCAGACAATTACCTAGGTAAGCATCTGTCTACAATGTGGTAGACCTGGGTTCGATCCCTGGGTCGGGAAGATCCACTGGAGAGGGAAACAGCAATCCACTCTAGTACTATTGCCTGGAAAATCTCATGGACAGAGGAGCCTGGTAGGCTACAGTCCATGGGGTCGCAAAGAGTCGGACACGACTGAGCGACTTCACTTTCCTTTCACTTTCCTATAGAATACATCCATTTATCTATTTCATTTATTCAACATTTCATGAGCAGTTAACCTAGTCTATGCTAGGCCCTGAGGATACATTAATGAGTCTTTTATTCATTCAACAAATGAGTGTTTACTTTGTACCAGCCAGCCACTAGGGATAATATTGTGATGAAAAGAATATGTGAAATTTTTCCAAAAGGAATGTCTATGGTAGAGATAGACATTTATCATATATTCACGTGAATACTGGGCAAAGGGGATGAATATGGCAATAGAGAATATTCTAGGCAAAGGGAATGGCAGGTACAAATGCACTGAGGCCGAAGGGGTACTTCAGAAAATCAAAGCCAAAGTCACTGGAGCAGAGTGAGCAAGGGGGAACGTGTTTCAAGATGTGGCCAGACACTTTACAACAGTCAAGACATGGGAGCAACCTAAATGTCCACCAGCAGAAGAATGAATGAAGACGATGTAGTACATATATGTACAACGACACGTTACTCAGCCTTAAAAAAGCAATGAAATAATGTCTTGGCAGCGACATGGATGGACCTAGAGATTATCACACTAGGTGAAGTAAGTTAGACAGAGATGGAATACCATATGATATCACTTATACATGGAATCTTAACAAATGATACAAATAAACTTACTTATAAAACAGAAACAGGCTCACAGACTTCAAAACTTATTGCTTCTAAAGGGGAAAGGTTGAGGCAGAGGGATAAACTAGGATGTTGAGATTAACCTATCACACTACTACATATAACACAGATAATCAACAAGGACCTACTCTATAGTACAGGGAACTCTACTCGTTACACAGTAACAAACTATATGGGCAAAGAATCTGAAAAAGGATAGGAGTGCATATGTGTATAACTGAATCACTTTACTATATACCTGAAATTGATGCAACATTGTAAATCAACTATATTCCAATCTAAAATAAACATTAAACTAAAAACATTTAAAAACTGGGGGATAAAAGGATGTGTCTGGAGAGGCAGGAGAAAAGCCTAGGTCACAAAGAGCCCTTTATACCATATTAAGGAGTTTGGACCTTTTCCTAAAGGCCCTTATATGACACTGGAAATTTTTAAGCAGAATAGTAAACTGACCTGACTTTTGCTGAAAGGGCGAGACTTGGAATCAGGAAGACTAGCAGGAAAACAAACATAAAGTGAAGAATGACTTAACAAAGGTCAAGGCAATGGGAACGGAAAAAAGAGACATGGGATCCCAGAAGGTAACAGCCCAATGCCATTAGAGGAAGAGGGGAAGAAGAATGAAGAGGCAGAGGTGATTCCCAGGTTTCAGGGGGAGTCAATTTGAGTAGGAGTGGAATTAGAGTGCATTTTTTGTTAGGGATATATTGTGTCCAAGGAGGAGGATCCAAGGTAGATGTTAAGATATGCAAGTCTGAGGATCAAGAGAAAAATACCATGGGAAAAAGAAAACTGAGTTCCATAGCAAATAGGTGTCACCAAAAAGTAGAAATGGATATCAGAGAAAGGATCCTCGAGGACAATCTATATTTGTGAAGACAGTCTATATTTGTGAGGCCTTGGGCAAGTGTAGCAATGGAAGACCCCATGCATAATGTTTAATCCTCTTACTTTTAAAATTATATCTTTGTAACAATATAATTTTAAATGTGTAAAATAATGATTTTAGATGGCTAAATTTGGCAAAATACTAATAAGATGACTGAGTTTAGCTATTATTTAAAAGGTCTACATGTTCTGTTGGTAGGCCAAAAATGTGCAAATTAGGGATTAAAAAAAAGTCATACATACTTCATGAATTGTCAATTTATTTCTTGAAATTTATATTCTTGTCTTCATTTCAACAAAATCATTAATTACCTTGTTATGACCAAGAGTCTCAAATAATTCAGGTTCTTTTCCCAGTAGTGCCAAAATAGAAAAGTAGCAATTGGGAATGTCCAAAATATTGTTAAAGTAATGTTTCAGTTCAGAAATGAATCATTAATTTTACACATTATGTTCAAACAGTATAATATATAGAATATATAAAAATATTACAGAATAATTTAACTTTATTATCTCTTAGAGTAGTGTCTAGATCTATAGAGCAATATAAAAATTCAGTGTCATATTTCACACTCATTACATCTACACTTGCATGCATACAAGTTTAAGAGAAATATGAGCTAACAATACAAAATGTTTCTCTGCTTTTATGTGACACTACTGTAAATTTCACATTAATTCAAGAATATTTCTAGAATTCTGAATCAGAAAGTGAAGAGAAGCAAGAAAATGGACACTTGGTACTCAGGAGAAATGATACTTCATTCTTTAAGAATGTATTGTATTCATGTGATCTGAGAGGAAAGACTTGGTACGTTCATTAGTTTGAGTTTTCTCTCATCTAAACACTTTTGCCACTCAAATCCTCCCTGTACTCCCAAGCAGTGTCCATCTCTGGCTTCCTCAGCAGCATGACCTACACCCTTATGGGACTTGAACTTAGAGGTCTTTTGCTTAGAAGTCCTGGATGAAAGATGTAGAGAAGGAGATCCTTGGGACTTGAACAATGTTAGAGATGAAAGTAATTGGCTAGGGTTATGAGGCACACTGGGACTTTCCTGGTGGCTCAGATGGTAAATAATGTGCCTGCAATGTGGGAGACCCAGGTTCGATCCCTGGGTTGGGAAGATCCCCTAGAGAAAGGAATGGCTACCCACTCCAGTATTCTTGCCTGGAGAATCCCGCAGACAGAGGAGCCTAGTGGGCTGCAGTCCATGGAGTTGCAAAGTGCTGGACACGACTGAGCAACTACCACTTTCACTTTCACGTGAGGCACATTATGACCCTGCTGAGCAGTGGATACTGAACCACGGAGGTGGCCTTGTATCCCTCTCTAAATGTATTGGGAGGGTGTGATATGTAGGGCCTTCTAAAGGGTGCTGTCTAGGCCAGGGCTCACTGTTGCTGAGTTTGAAAGGTGGAAAGTCTGAGGAGAATCAAGAGCTGAAAAGTGTAAGAGAATCCCATGAAGGAGTTTGAGGTAAGATGGCCAGAAGAATAAAAGGAAAATCAAAAGTGGTATTGCAGGAGGGAGGGGACATATGTATACCTGTGGCTGATTCATGTTGATGCATGGCAGAATCCAACATAGTATTGTAAAGCACTTACTCTCCAGTTAAAAAAAAAAGTGCTATGGCAGAAATCAAGGGAAAAAGGATTTCCAGGGAACTGGGAATAGAGAAAAAGGTTGCAAAGAAGTGAGGGGGAGGGAAAACTGTAGGACTTGACAGAAAAAGACTAATATCATGGTATCACTTCTAAGTGGAACCTTAAAAAACATGATACAGATGAACTTCCTTACAAAACAGAAATAGACTGACAGGCACAGGAAATAAACGTATGGTTACCAAAGGGGAAATGAGGCGGGGGAAGGGATAAATTAGGAGTTTGTAATTAACATATACACACCTACTATATACAAAATAAATAACCAAAAAGGACCTACTGTACAGCACAAGGAAGTATATTCAATGTCTTACAATAATATATAATGAAAAAGTCTGAAATTGTGAAATATTTTTGAACATATATTCTGAAAGAACATATATAACTCAATCACTTTGCTCTACACCTGAAACTAACAACACTGTAAATCAACTATACTTCAATTTTTAAAAAGTAGGACTTGGATAAACAAAATGTGCCACATCTATACAATCAAACATTATTCAGCAATGGAAAAAAGTCAAGTATTGATAAATGTTTCAACATAGATGAACCTCAAAAACAGTAGGCTAAGTAAAAGAAACCAATCACAAAAGACCTTATATATTGATGATACAATTCGTATGTTTTGGCCAGTATGGGCAAATCTATAGAGACAGAAAGAAGTTCAGTGGTTTAAAGGGGCTGGCAGAGTTGGAGGAAATGGATTGACTACTAATATTATTTTGAGGTGATGAAAATGTCCTAAATTTATACTATGACAATGGCTCCACAACTCTGTAAATATACTAAAGACCTTTGAATTATATGCTTTCAACAACTAAACTTTCTGGTATATAAATTATATCTCAGTAAAGCTGCTTTTTAAAAAAGGAAAAAAATAGAGATAACCACTACATTTAAGATCACATTATCCTGTGACCACCAAATATTGTCTACCTATCTGTGAAAATTCAAATCTTGGGAGCTTTCAGATGTTTAAGACTAAACAATCTACCAGGGTGATCTATTCATTATGCCTGACCCCCCCCCAAATTATCTTCTATTCTTTGAAATATAACAGATAAGCTAGAAGGACCCCTTCATAATAAAGGTCTTTCACACTAAGGTAAACTTGAAAATAGAGAGAGCATTTATGCAAAAAATCCATTTACTGTGTCAGTAATTTTCAGCATTTCCCCTGCTGTTATTGTAGATAATTGAGTAAAAGCCTTTCCATCTCTACATCAAGCATCAGTTTCCAACTGATGCTCTTTGAAATTCAGCTTTGAGATTTCACTTCAAGATCATGACTACAGAGTTTATGGTTTATGCATATGAGTTTGAGTAAATGAAACTACTTCCTTTCCTTGAGGCAAACACTTAAAAGGACAGAAGAAAATAGAAGAGGGGAGAAAAAAGTAAAATCTCCCACCAAATGTATCAATACCAGGTCATAGCTAGATTTTTTGGTAATCTTCTAGTTGACTCTATGTCTTGGTATGAATCCCTATCTTTCCCAACCTTCCAATTATTCAACACTTACATGAATTCAAGATAACAAATGCTAATTATTTCTGCTGTTCATGTATTTCAAGCACAAATAAGTTGCATTTCAAGCACAGGGAAGTTTCAGAGTCCTTAGGCTGCCTAAGAACTGTCCACATTCTGGCTAATGGGTAGCATTGAATACACACCTTCTAAGAATCTACTTGGAAGGAAAGTTATGTCCAACCTAGATAACATATTCAAAAGCAGAGACATTACTTTGCCAACAAAGGTCCATCTAGTCAAGGCTATGATTTTTCCTGTGGTCATGTATGGATGTGAGAGTTGGACTGTGAAGAAGGCTGAGCGCCGAAGAATTGATGCTTTTGAACTGTGGTGTTGGAGAAGACTCTTGAGAGTCCCTTGGACTGCAAGGAGATCCAACCAGTCCATTCTGAAGATCAGCCTTGGGATTTCTTTGGAAGGAATGATGCTAAAGCTGAAACTCCAGTACTTTGGCCACCTCATGTGAAGAGTTGACTCACTGGAAAAGACTCTGATGCTGGAAGGGATTGGGGGCAGGAGGAGAAGGGGATGACAGAGGATGAGATGGCTGGATAGCATCACTGACTCGATGGACGTGAGTCTGAGTGAACTCCGGGAGATGGTGATGGACAGGGAGGCCTAATGTGCTGCGATTCATGGGGTCGCAAAGAGTTGGACACGACTGAGTGACTGAACTGAACTGAACTGAAGAATCTACTTGGTAAAATCACAAGTTGGGGGTATGTCACCTACAGACAAATAATATGAAATGTGGAGATTAATAACTGACATGGGACATTATCAAGCTCATGATAACAATTCCAGATAATAGGATAATTAACATTTACATTTTACATGATACAGTCATACACAATACTTTTTAAGAAAAAAATACTTTTTTAAGAAACAAGGAGAATGGTATTACTACCATCTCCATTTTTAGATAAGTAAACTGAAGTTGTTCAAACCATTAAGTGATGAAAGGCAGTCTCTTTGCTGGATGTTTCCAGAGTACCAATCTTTAAGACCTGCTCATGTCTGACTGAAGAAGAAAATGGCAACCCACTCCAGTATTCTCGCCTGGAAAAGCCCATGGACAGAGGAGCTTGGTGGGCTACAATCCATGGGGCCGCAAAGAGTAAGACACGACTTAGTGACTAAAACAAAACCAACACGCCTGATTACTCAACACCTCTCTTCCCCTCTAAGCTTCATGGAAGCAGGGACCTAGGACCATCTCTGGCACACAGTGTGTGCTCAATAACCATCACTCAAATAAAATTGATCATGTTCCCACAGCTAGTATGGCACAGCAACAAGATGTCAGACTCTGCATCACATGTTCTTTGAAAGCCCTAATAGTGTTTTTTTACCTACTGTTACTGACAGCTCACAGAAGGAAAGAAAAAAAGATGCAAAGTGAAACAGCTAGGTTAGGAATATGTTTGCTCTTATACCCCAAACTACCTGCGTGGAGCAGCATTTTGCATACAGCTCAGGAGTACGTATAACTTAGTGGGTACGAGTCAGAGGGCTTGGGGTCAGGTCTTCACCCAAAACTCTGTTCCACTCTCTCAAGTCATGTGTCCTGTAGACTATCATTGAACCTTCCCAAGCCTCAGTTTCCTCCTTTGCAAAACGGAGATTGAAAAATTTTAAATCTCTCAGGACTACTGTGTTGATTTAATGAAATTGAATCTGTAAACCACATAGCACAAAGCCTGGCACTTAGCATTCAATCACCATCACCATCATCTTGAGCATTCGGATTACCATTATTACATGTCCCTAACACGAAAAGCAGAAGCCTCTCGGGTTAAACACAGAATTGTCAACAGCAGAGAAGGCAATTTGCTGATAACCCATGCTTGATTTGGAAATGGAAAAGCTTTTACTCAATTTTCTACAATAATAGATGAGTAAATGTTAGCTCTGTCCTATCTTCTATAGGACACAGAAGCCCCAAGAGGCAAGAATGGCATCTCCAGCCTTCTGGGGAGAAATTCACTGATGTGCAAGTTGAAGAATTGGGGGAAACATAACATATTCTCCTCTAAATTCTCTTTTACCAGCCTTGGGACATTTAATCACCTTATCTCATTTCCACTGCTGTGTGCAGTGTTTTATCCAGACATCTACAATCCTACTTGATTGTTTTAGGAAAGAGTTTTTTTGTTTTTTTTTTTAGACAGTGTAGGAGATAGGTATTATTACCATTTCATATCGCCACACCTTGGCATACACATTTATGAAATGGTAATAATAATAATACCTGTCTCCATAACTTGTGATAAGATCACATGAAAATACTTTGCAAAATATGACATTCTTCAAAAAATACTCTCATTACCAGGAATGACAGTAGAGAAGGAGGACAGAAAATTGATATGAATTTAGGGCCAACTGGGTGATAGGTAATTTGACACTTATAAAATGCTACTTTATTAATTTTTGGTTAATGCATTATTCCAGGCTGTTTCTCTATTTCTTTTTATTCAGGAATCCTTCCTCTTTTGTACCAGGGTAAATGTGACGGTCAGTGCTCTGTCTCTGTTCCTCTTCTCCCTTTACACTCTTTCTCTTGTTGAGCTCAGCTCCACCATCATTTCCACTATCAACTGTAGGCAAATGGCTCAAAAATCTACCCTGCAAGCTAGGGAGTCATGAGACCATTAAAATCCCTTCACTTTCACCCTATAATGTAACCTAATCATAGAAGTGACATCCATCATATTAGCAGTTCCCACCCAGCACTCAAGGGGAGGAGATTATATAGGCATGGACACCAAGAGGCAGGGTTCTTGGGGTCTGTAGTAGAATTCTGCCTAACACAAGCATCCATCATTTGCTTTTCAAAAGGGATACAAAAGAGAATTTGATGTGTTCTTTACCTTCAAAGAGTTTTAAATGGGATGCTAATCATCCCTACCTCATAGGGCCAGATAGATAGGCTTATTTGGGAAAGGGGGCTTCCCTGGTGACTCAGATGGTAAAGAATCCACTGGCAATGTGGAAGAACAGGGTTTGATCCCTGGTTTGGGAAGATCCCCTGGAGAAGAGAATGACTACCCACTCCAGTATTCTTGCCTGGAGAATTCCATGACCAGAGGAGCCTGGCAGGCAACAATCCATGGGGTCACAAAGAGTTGGACACAACTGAGCGACTAACACTTTCACTTTTTATATGGGAAAAGATATACATAAAGCGTTTATCACCACGCCAGACACATGAAAATTAATGCTTAGAAAAGTTAGTTGTCATTATCAAATAACTGGGACACAGTCTGATCAGAGATAGGTGGAAGTTCCAGACAGGGCAGAGGCTGAGAGGAGGAACGCCCAGGTGTTGGGGAGATCAGAATAGAAACCAACTGACCTCAACTGTCTCAAAAATCTCAGATTGGCTGCACTAAGCTCATGTTTTAAAAATATTTGAAAACTGAGGCTCAGTTAAGGAACTTACACAAGGCCATTCAGCTAATAAGAGATGAAAATAAATTTTACACCCAAGTCTTCTGACTGGAATGCCTGAGCCTCGCTGTGTGTGCACGTGTGTCCAGTAACCAGGGTTCTGACTTAGTGACAGTCAGGCAGGTGTCGGGACTAGCAGAAAATAAGTTTATGCAGATACCACAGGTTTCCATCACTGAAACTCAGGGAAAGGGGTTTAAAATTAGACAAAACAAAAAAAGCAGGTGCCTTCGACAATAGAACTACCCAATACCTAAACCGAATTTTATCTTAGGAAGATTGAACTAGTCCTTCAAACTGTGGTGCCAGAGAAAACTCTTGAGAGTCACTTGGACTACAATGAAATGAAACCAGTCAATTCTAAAGGAAATCAATCCTAAATATTCACTGGAAGCATTGATGCTAAAGCTCCAATACTTTGGCCACCTGAAGTGAAGAGCTGACTTACTGGAAAAGAACCTGATGCTGAAAAAGATTGAAGGCAGAAGAGGAGGAGCTAAGATGGCCGAGGAGTAGGATGGGGAGAACACTTTCTCCCCCACAAATTCATCAAAAGAACATTTAAACGCCGAGTAAATTCCACAAAACAACTTCTGAATGCCGGCAGAGGACATCAGGCACCCAGAAAAGCAACCCAAGTCTTTGAAAGGAGGTAGGAAAAAATATAAAAGACAAAAAAAGAGACAAAAGAGGGAGGGACAGAGTTCTGTCCCGGGAAGGGAGTCTTAAAAAGAGAGAAGTTTCCAAACACCAGGAAACCTTCTCACTGCCTAATCTGTGCTGAGCCTTGGAAGCACAGAAGGCAACATAACAGGGAGGAAAAATAAATAAACAATTAAAACCCACAGATTGCGAGCCCTATGGTAACTCCCCCAGCGGAGAAGCAATGCAGACGCCAGCACACGCCACTAGCAAGTGGGGATTGGGCATGGAGGCCCAGCGCAGGCTACATCGCTTAGAGTAAGGATCTGGCCTGAATACCCTGAGCGCTTTCTGAGCGAAATAATTTGGGCTAGCAAACCAGACTGTGGTATATCTACCACGCAAAAAGCCAGCCCTAACCTAAGACACCGCCAGGCCGGTGCACGGAACAAAGGACTGAACAGAGATAGCCGGCTGCAGACCATCCCCCTCCAGTGGCAGGCAGCCAGAGCCGGAAGGGGATAATCGCAGCCCCAGAGAGACATTATCTATAAAACTGTAAACAGGCTTCTTTGCTAAGTAAAACTTCTTGGGGATCTGGACGGTCAACATCTGCCTGAGAAGGTGCGCCGGTTGTACACCTAGATAACCAAGCGGTGGGGAGGCAATAAGTCGCAGCAATCGCGCTCGCCAAACACCTCATCACCTGGGCTGCTCAGACCTGGGAAGGGCACAAAATGCAGGGCCAACCGAGTCTGCGCCCCTGAGGACTACCCGAGTGCCTGAACCTGAGCGGCTTGGACCTGGGAGGTGCAGGCAGCCCAGGGCCGGCCACGGATGGTTCCTGGCGGAGCAACCTAGAACCTGAGCAGTGTGGGCAGGGAGGCTACACGCACTGTGAGCGGGGGCAGACCCAGTGTGGCTGAGGCACTGCGAGCACACACCAATGTTATTTGTTTGCAGCGTCCCTCCCTCCCCACAGCTCGACTGAACAAGTGAGCCTAAAAAAAAAAAAAAAAAAAAATTTTTTAAAAAAATTTTAAGTCCTGTATTATTCCTTTAATTTTCACTTTTATAACCTATTACTTTGCAAAAAAAAAAGACCCTTTTTTTTAAAGCAAACTTCATATACATTATTTTTTTTTGACCTTTTTTTTTTGGTTTGTTTTGTTTTTCTTCTTTTCTTTAACAGTGTATTTTTGAAATTCCAAACTCTACTCTAGATTTTTAATTTTAGCTTTTTGGTATTTGTTATCAATTTTGTACCTGTATTTTCTTTATAATTTTTGCCACTTTGTTTGTTTTTTTTTCTCTCTTTTTCTTCTTCTTTTTTAAACATTGTATTTTTGAAATTCCAAACTCTACTCTAGACTTTTAACTTTTGCTCTTTGGTATTAGTTATCAATTTTGTACCTATATTTTCTTTATAATTTTCACGACCTTGTTTGTTTTTGTTTGATCGTTTTTTCTCTATTTCTTTCCCTTCTTCTTTTCTTTAACATCATATTTTTGAATTTCCAAACTCTATTCTAGATTTTTAATTTTTGCTTTTATGTATTTGTTACCAATTTTGTACCTTTAAGAACCCAATCTTCAGTACCCATTTTTCACTAGGGAGCGAGATTACTGGCTTGACTGCTCTCTCTCCCTTTGAACTCTCCTTTTTCTCCACCAGGTCTCCTGTGTCTCCTCCCTAACCCCTCTCCACTCT
>NW_011494755.1:3412872-3415456 GCF_000754665.1 Bison bison bison
TAATGTAGATGTTTTATCAATGGTGCTGTATAGAAGGAGAAGTTTTGAAACTACTGTAAAAATAAGACTGATAACTGGAAGCAGGAGGCTTAAGTCCAAACCTTGATTCTAGGGAACTCCTGACTACAAGGAACATTAATTGACAGGAGCTCATCAAATGTCTCCATACCTACACTGAAACCAAGCACCACACAAGGGCCAACAAGTTCCAGGGCAAGACATATCAAGCAAATTCTCCAGCAACAAAGGAACACAGCCTTGAGCTCCAAGATACAAGCTACCCAAAGTCACCCCAAAACCATAGACATCTCATAACTCATTACTGGACACTTCATTGCACTCCAGAGAAAAGAAATACAGCTGCACCCACCAGAACACCGTCACAAGCTTCCCTAACCAAGAAACCTCGACAAGCCACCTGTACAAACCCACAAACAGCGAGGAAACACCACAATAAAGAGAACTCCACAAACTGCCAGAATACAGAGAGGACACCCCAAACTCAGCAATTTAAACAAGATGAAGAGACAGAGGAATACCCAGCAGATAAAGGAACAGGATAAATGCCCACCCAACCAAAAAAAAGAGGAAGAGATAGAGAATCTACCTGATAAAGAATTCCGAATAATGATAGTGAAATTGATCCAAAATCTTGAAATCAAAATGGAATCACAGATAAATAGCCTGGAGACAAGGACTGAGAAGATGCAAGAAAGGTTTAACAAGGACCTAGAAGAAATAAAAAAGAGTCAATATATAATGAATAATGCAATAAATGAAATTAAAAACACTCTGGAGGCAACAAATAGTAGAATAACAGAGGCAGAAGATAGGATTAGTGAATTAGAAGATAGAATGGTAGAAATAAATGAATCAGAGAGGATAAAAGAAAAACGAATTAAAAGAAATGAGGACAATCTCAGAGACCTCCAGGACAATATTAAACGCTACAACATTCGAATCATAGGGGTCCCAGAAGAAGAAGACAAAAAGAAAGACCATGAGAAAATACTTGAGGAGATAATAGTTGAAAACTTCCCTAAAATGGTGAAGGAAATAATCACCCAAGTCCAAGAAACCCAGAGAGTTCCAAACAGGATAAACCCAAGGCGAAACACCCCAAGACACATACTAATCAAATTAACAAAGATCAAACACAAAGAACAAATATTAAAAGCAGCAAGGGAAAAACAACAAATAACACACAAGGGAATTCCCATAAGGATAACAGCTGATCTTTCAATAGAAACTCTTCAAGCCAGGAGGGAATGGCAAGACATACTTAAAATGATGAAAGAAAATAACCTACAGCCCAGATTATTGTACCCAGCAAGGATCTCATTCAAATATGAAGGAGAAATCAAAAGCTTTTCAGACAAGCAAAAGCTGAGAGAATTCAGCACCACCAAACCAGCTCTCCAACAAATACTAAAGGATATTCTCTAGACACGAAACACAAAAATGGTGTATAAATTCAAACCCAAAACAATAAAGGAAATGGCAACGGGATCATACTTATCAGTAATTACCTTAAACGTAAATGGGTTGAATGCCCCAACCAAAAGACAAAGACTGGCTGAATGGATACAAAAACAAGACCCCTACATCTGTTGTCTAGAAGAGACCCACCTCAAAACAGGGGACACATACAGACTGAAAGTGAAGGGCTGGAAAAAGATTTTCCATGCAAATAGGGACCAAAAGAAAGCAGGAGTAGCAATACTCATATCAGATAAAATAGACTTTAAAACAAAGGCTGTGAAAAGAGACAAAGATGGTCACTACATAATGATCAAAGGATCAATCCAAGAAGAAGACATAACAATTATAAATATATATGCACCCAACACGGGAGCACCGCAATATGTAAGACAAATGCTAACAAGTATGAAAGGAGAAATTAACAATAACACAATAATAGTGGGAGACTTTAATACCCCACTCACACCTATGGATAGATCAACTAAACAGAAAATTAACAAGGAAACACAAACGTTAAACAATACAATAGACCAGTTAGACCTAATTGATATCTACAGGACATTTCATCTCAAAACAATGAATTTCACCTTTTTCTCAAGCGCACATGGAACCTTCTCCAGGATAGATCACATCCTGGGCCATAAATCCAGCCTTGGTAAATTCAAAAAAATAGAAATCATTCCAAGCATCTTTTCTGACCACAATGCAGTAAGATTAGATCTCAATTACAGGAGAAAAACTATTAAAAATTCCAACATATGGAGGCTGAACAACACGCTGCTGAATAACCAACAAATCACAGAAGAAATAAAAAAAGAAATCAAAATTTGCATAGAAATGAATGAAAATGAAAACACAGCAACCCAAAACCTGTGGGACACTGTAAAACAGTCCTAAGGGGAAAGTTCATAGCAATACAGGCACACCTCAAGAAACAAGAAAAAAGTCAAATAAATAACCTAACTCTACACCTAAAGCAACTAGAAAAGGAAGAAATGAAGAACCCCAGGATTAGTAGAAGGAAAGAAATCTTAAAAATTAGGGCAGAAATAAATGCAAAAGAAACAAAAGAGACCATAGCAAAAATCAACAAAGCCAAAAG
>NW_011494755.1:3415556-3416457 GCF_000754665.1 Bison bison bison
GGACAAATTCTTAGAAAAGTACAACTTTCCAAAACTGGACCAGGAAGAAATAGAAAACCTTAACAGACCCATCACAAGCACGGAAATTGTGACTGTAATCAAAAATCTTCCAGCAAACAAAAGCCCAGGTCCAGATGGCTTCACAGCTGAATTCTACCAAAAATTTAGAGAAGAGCCAACACCTATCCTGCTCAAAACTCTTCCAGAAAATTGCAGAGGAAGGTAAACTTCCAAACTCATTCTATGAGGCCACCATCACCCTAATACCAAAACCTGACAAAGATGTCACAAAAAAAGAAAACTACAGGCCAATATCACTGATGAACATAGATGCAAAAATCCTTAACAAAATTCTAGCAATCAGAATCCAACAACACATTAAAAAGATCATACACCATGACCAAGAGGGCTTTATCCCAGGGATGCAAGGATTCTTCAATATCCGCAAATCAATCAATGTTATACACCACATTAACAAATTGAAAAATAGAAACCATATGATTATCTCAATAGATGCAGAGAAAGCCTATGACAAAATTCAACATCCACTTATGATAAGAACTCTCCAGAAAGCAGGAATAGAAGGAACATACCTCAACATAATAAAAGCTATATATGACAAACCCACAGCAAACATTATCCTCAATGGTGAAAAATTGAAAGCATTTCCCCTAAAGTCAGGAACAAGACAAGGGTACCCACTTTCACCATTACTATTCAACATAGTTTTGGAAGTTCTGGACACGGCAATCAGAGCAGAAAAAGAAATAAAAGGAATCCAAATTGGAAAAGAAGAAGTAAAACTCCCACTGTTTGCAGATGACATGATCCTCTACATAGAAAACCCTAAAGACTCCACCAGAAAATTACTAGAACTAATCAATGATTATAGTAAAGTTGC
>NW_011494755.1:3418825-3424358 GCF_000754665.1 Bison bison bison
ACAGGTTCAGGATGGGGAACACATGTATACCTGTGGCAGATTCATTTCGATATTTGGCAAAACTAATACAATATTGTAAAGTTTAAAAATTAAATAAAATTTTAAAAAATAATATGAATAAAAAAAAAAAAAGATTGAAGGCAAAAGGAGAAGGGGTGGCAGATGATGAACTGGTTAGACAGCACCACTGATTCAATGGACATGATTTTGAGCAAACTCTGAGAGATAGTGGAGGACAGAGAATGTTGGCATGCTACAGCCCATGGGGTAGCAAAGAGTTGGACACTATTTAACGACTGAACAGCAATTGGTCTTTATGGGCTAGATGCTTTATTTGGGAAAAAGAAAATACTGGGTTGGCCAGAAAGTCACTTGGGTTTTTCTGTAAGATTTTGGCCCATACAATACACGATCTGGATGAACCATAGAAGCTGCACTGGTACTTTACACGGGAGGCAACTGAAACTGGAAACTGAGCGGTGGAGAGGTGAGTTGGGAGAAATGCTGGAAATGGAAATGAGCAGTTAGTAGGAGTTGGAAGAAGGGCTTGATGCAGTTGAAGCCCTCCTTAGAACTGTCCAACCCATTGTCCTCTAGGCTCTATTCCCTCCTCTGTCCCTATTCCTCACCATGCATCAGACCAACTGGACCACCAAGGTGTTACCAGTGCATCCCAGACTCACTACACCTCTGTGTTTTTTCTTACCATTTACTTCCTTGAGAACAGTGTTCTTTGTACTCCGCCTCCCCCAACCCCTGGCAAAATCCTAACATTTTTTCAGTGCTCATTATAAGTGTCTCTGATTTTAAAGAACCATTTGTGATCCCTTGACCTTTCCAAAGTGATGCGATCTCTAGCTCCTCCAACCAAAAGTCTGAACTGTACTACACAGTACTTAGGTAAGTACCCACTAGTGATCTTTAATCAATTTCAATTGAATACGAGGAGGATCTTTTCAACAGTTAGAGCTCTTGGACTGCATGTGAAGAGGTGAGCTGCCTGTGAAGATAGGAACTGGTTCTCACTAAAGTTTGAATGTGATCGCAGTAATTGTAAGGAATTGAGATGAATCCCCAATCCTGATAGAAAAACTTTAAGACCTACCAGGAATGTGGTACTGGGAAGTCTTTGAGATCCTGTATCACTCAGAGATTCTGGAGTTAAAGATTCTGGAAAGCAGACATGCTCTATTTAAAGCTAGGACTCACTACTCAGCCGCCACCCATTGTTGCTAAGTAGGAATGGGGATTCAGCATTATTAGCCATTCTAATTATTATTCAAGGGAAATTTGAAAAACTAATTTTGCATAAAATGTCTTTATTAAGTTTATCAATAATTCCTTTTACAAAAAAAAAACAAAGCAAAACAACCAAATGTATCCAGGAATTGGAGTTTGCCTTTGGATATCATTTTGAGACCCAGTATTAACTAGTATACTAGATGCTTGGTACGACAAGATAAACACGAACTTGAGAAACCCCACCCTTTTGTGGGCATGACAGGTATTTTAACAGATAAGTGCAACAATGCACATGGAGGAAATTTCAGTTTTTTTCTCAAAAATAAATGAAAGGTGTCTGGTAGCAAAGAGAGAGAAGGAATTAATGTAAAAACATACAGTCAGTATTTAGGGAAGACAGGGAACATTTAGTAAGGGGTTCAAGAAAGAAAAACAAGAAGAAGTAAAATGACTTTCCAGTAGGAGTGAACACTTAGTTACCTAAGTCCCTTCCCTTGGGTAACTGGACAGGAGAGCAATTTTTGATTCAGGATAAATATAATGTGCTCAGTTTGGAATAAGTCACACTTGATGTGACCATGAAACATCTAGAAAACAATGTTGAATTACCCAATTTCATATACAGAGGTGGAAATTTAAAACAAAAACAAATATGAAAGATGAGGGCTTGGGGACAACTACAGAGGCTTATTGTTTAAAATCATGCATGTGTAAAGCATATACATTACTGTATGTAAAATAGATAGCCGGAGGGAATTTGCTGTATGACACAGGGATCTCAAACCCAGTGCTCTGTGACATCCTAGACGGGTGGGATAGGGTGGGAGGTGGGAAGGAGGTTCAAGAGCGAGGAGACATATGTATACCTATGGCTGACTCAAGTTGATGTATGGCAGAAATTAGCACAATATTGTCAAACAATTTTCCTCCAATTAAAAATATATCTTTTTAAAGTCATGCATGTGAATGAGATTAAGAGTACAGAACAGGGCTCATATCCTGGGAAAGAAGCATTTAGGAACAGGTGGAGAAGAAAATCCAGCAAAAGGAACAAGAAAAGACTATTAGGAGCAAGGACTTCCCTGGTGGTCCTGTGACTAAGCCTCCATGTTCCCAATGCAAGGGGCCCAGGTTTGATCCCTAGTCAGGGAACAAGATTTCACATTCTGCAACTTAGAGTGTGCATGCTGCAACTAATTCCCAGTGCAGCCAAATAAATAAAAACAAAATTAAAAATGAACATTGGGAAAAGAAAGAAAGACCCAAGTCCAAGGCTAAGACAGGGGCACTGGTGGAGAAGTCATTTTTTTTTTTTTTTCATTCCTCTTAAATTAGATCTTTCCCAAGGTACATGCTTGAAATAAAAGCAGGGGAGCATGGGGGCTAAGAACTCTAAACCAACAGGACAGAGGTGATATCCAACCTGGGCAGGAATTGTTCCCCAGGAAAAAGCTGATAGCGACTCTTGCTGAGTATATTGTTGGGTAGCCAACATCTCATCTTGGATCGTCACCAGGAGAATATTCTTTCCACTGCTGGGAGAAAGAAGGTTTCTTTTCATCTGAGAAGAAATAGCTTTTTGCTCTGACTCTGCAAGAGTCACGCCAGTTCAGACGAAGGGATTCATTATTTCCCACTACGATCTTCCCACGTTCCCAACACAGGCATCCTTCCACACCCAGACACATTCAAACCAACATCAGAGCAACTGGGCACATCCATGTTCTTAGGCTACCACTATTCATCAGTCAACTTCATTTTCCTTAAGAAAAATAAATTAAGGTCTGCTGGGAAAAGAAGGAAAATGAAGCAGGCCAAATTAGGAGTTTAGTAGACTTGAGATGTGAATTTTCAGAAACTCCCTTTTCCCCATTAATCCTTCTTTTTTGTCCTTTATCCATTATGTGGGATTAGTTCTTTGTAATTTTGGATTTGTACTGATGAATTAAATTCTTGGCAACCGCTGTTCCTGCCGACTGGGTGCTTCTTTGTGTCCTTTGTAAGATCTATAACACACTGCACCTGTTGCATCTGAATAGTCCTCTGCAGTCAGGAGTGTGTGAGTGTGTGTGAGTGAGTGAGTGTGTGTGTGTGTGTGTGTGTGTGTGTGTTCTTTAAAGCATTCTACAACATTCAATGTAAAAGGAAGAACTCTGATAGATGAAAGGGTTTGCTAAACAGTGGACTGAGTTATGAAGGCAACTTGTAGAATCTCTTTCCTTGGCAATCATTTAAGAAAAGCACCAAGGAAAGCTCTAGGCAACACAGTGGGCATTTGGTGCTCATTTTGGACGAGAGGTCATAAAAGATGAATTCTGAAGAGATTACAGCCCTTGGGCACTACTACATGTTTTCACCAGAGATCAAGAAGGGAAATCAATGATCCTTGAAGTCAGCACAGTTTTCAAATGGGGTGAGTCTAGGTCAGCGGAGTTTGGTGGTAACTTACCCAAGGCAACAACAGCCAGTTGTGAAAGATGGAGAACTGGAATCCACACCTGCTGATTCCACCCCACTCCAAATATACACAGTCTTGCAATGCACCCTCGATTGTTCTTCCAGATAAATATTAAACAGCTGGTTTGCAAGGGCTTGGTAGAGAACTGCACTATTTTCATCATTTCATATTTCTGAAAAATTGTATCAGAACCTATGTCAGAAGGATGTTGTGTTTTTTTCAATGAAATAGATTTTTTAATGGGGAAAATAGAAAGTGGCTCAGGATATATATCTTAGCAGCTGAATAAACAAATATAAAGAACAAGCATTTCTGCCTTTATATGTTATATATTATTTATAAGGCAATCATTCACTTTATTAAAGACTGGACCATTAGTTTCACAATATAATACATCCTCTCCCTTATTCCCTATCTAGAGCTCTTTCTGCAATGGAAGTCAGCCAAATGAAGTAGGAGCATCTTTTTTGGAGGTTCTGCTGGGTTTCCTTTCTTATTTTGCCTCTTCCTCACTGCTACCCACTACCACTGTCATCATGAGTGAGCTTTTTTCCCACACATTCTTGAGCCCATCTATAACATCTATTGATTATCTGGACCTTCAGAAATATGGAATGGGTCTAGTCCTAGGGATAAAGATATTCTCACATATTCCTGAATTGAGTGGTCATTTATGGGATGTGGTATCACTACAAAAGAACCAGTCTCTATATCATCAAAAATATCAGGGGCGGGAGGTGGGAGTAAGGTTCAGGAGGAAGGGGACATACATATACCTATGGCTGATTCATGTTGATGTATGGCACAAACCAACACAATATTGTAAACCAATTATCCTTCAATTAAAAATAAATAAAAATTTTAAAACAGAAAAAACAATCAACATAGGGCTGGACACAGATATCCCCATAAACTACCTGCAGCTGAGAGGCTAAGTGTTTAAACATTTTATAGTCCCAACTTGTCTGCTATGTCTTTCTAAAGGGTTATTTTCACCTAGAAAAATTCTGAATTAGTACTAGAACATATTTATCTGAAAAGCCATTTGCCACAAACAATCACACCACTGCAGAAATTAAGCAGGATCTTGAAAGATTGAGTACACAGTCAGCTTTGATTGAGATAAGTAAGGAGGGCTGAACATCATCTGAAGGTAGAACTCTGAGATCTGTAAGTAAGCAAAGGCTAAGAGAAAGGGTTTGCAAAGACAAACTTCCACTTCTTCACTATTGGGCCCACTCTGTCTGGATTCTACTCCCACATGCCATTGGCATGCCCCAGCTTGGGTGCCTTCATCAATAGTAACTCAGGGGAAATAGAGCCCATGTCCCATTCCAAGGTTCTGTTTCAGCTTCCACTGACCTGTCTAGATGGGATTCCTTTTTTGTAGACTGGAGAAATACTGGTATTTGTCCAGTCAAAGTAGGAATTTATGCAAACTTAACCTCTGACTTCACAGATGGCTCTATCTCAAATCCTATTGTATCTCCATTACTAACAGTAAATCCAAAGGAGAGGAAAATCACTGAAGATTTTATGGCTACCAATTCATAGGCTGAAATCAAGATGCTAACAACACCAACTACGATGTTTGATGAGGACTGACTATGTGTCAGAATGTGGTCCACTGGAGAAGAGAATGGCAAACCACTTCAGTATTCTTGCCTTCAGAACCCCATGAACTGTATGAAAAGGCAAAATGATAGGATGCTGAAAGAGAAACTCCCCAGGTCAGTAGGTGCCCAATATGCTACTGGAGATCAGTGGAGAAATAACTCCAGAAAGAATGAAGGGATGGAGCCAAAGCAAAAAGAATACCCAGCTGTGGATGTG
>NW_011494755.1:3424522-3425120 GCF_000754665.1 Bison bison bison
AAGCAGGGCAAAGACTAATAGAGTTTTGCCAAGAAAATGTACTGGTCATAACAAACACCCTCTTCCAACAACACAAGAGAAGACTCTATACATGGACATCACCAGATGGTCAACACCGAAATCAGATTGATTATATTCTTTGCAGCTAAAGATGGAGAAGCTCTATACAGTCAGCAAAAACAAGACCAGGAGCTGACTGTGGCTCAGACCATGAACTCCTTATTGCCAAATTCAGACTTAAACTGAAAAAAGTAGAGAAAACCACTAGACCATTCAGGTATGACCTAAATCAAATCCCTTATGATTATACAGTGGAAGTGAGAAATAGATTTAAGGGCCTAGATCTGATAGAGTGTCTGATGAACTATGGAATGAGGTCTGTGACATTGTACAGGAGACAGGGATCAAGACCATCCCCATGGAAAAGAAATGCAAAAAAGCAAAATGGCTGTCTGGGGCAGGCCTTACAAATAGCTGTGAAAAGAAGAGAAGCAAAAGGCAAAGGAAAAAAGGAAGGATATAAGCATCTGAATTCCAAAGAATAGCAAGAAGAGATAAGAAAGCCTTCTTCAGCGATCAATGCAAAGAAATAGAGGAA
>NW_011494755.1:3426253-3462983 GCF_000754665.1 Bison bison bison
TAAAATTCTTCAAGAGATGGGAATACCAGAGCACCTGATCTGCCTCTTGAGAAATCTGTATGCAGGTCAGGAAGCAACAGTTAGAACTGGACATGGAACAACAGACTGATTCCAAATAGGAAAAGGAGTACGTCAAGGCTGTATATTGGCACCCTGCTTATTTAACTTATATGCAGAGCACATCATGAGAAACGCTGAACTGGAAGAAACACAAACTGGAATCAAGATTGCTGGGAGAAATACCAATAACCTCAGATATGCAGATGACACCACCCTTATGGCAGAAAGGGAAGAGGAACTCAAAAGCCTCTTGATGAAAGTGAAAGAGGAGACTGAAAAAGTTGGCTTAAAGCTCAACATTCAGAAAACGAAGATCATGGCATCCGGTCCCATCACTTCATAGGAAATAGATGGGGAAACAGTGGAAACAGTGTCAGACTTTACTTTTCTGGGCTCCAAAATCACTACAGATGGTGACTGCAGCCATGAAATTAAAAGACGCTTACTCCTTCGAAGGAAAGTTATGACCAACCTAGATAGCATATTCAAAAGCAGAGACATTACTTTGCCAACAAAGGTTCGTCTAGTCAAGGCTATGGTTTTTCCTGTGGTCATGTATGGATGTGACAGTTGGACTGTGAAGAAGGCTGAGTGCCGAAGAATTGATGCTTTTGAACTGTGGTGTTGGAGAAGATTCTTGAGAGTCCCTTGGACTGCAAGGAGATCCAACCAGTCCATTCTGAAGGAGATCAGCCCTGGGATTTCTTTGGAAGGAATGATGCTAAAGCTGAAACTCCAGTACTTTGGCCACGTCATGCGAAGAGTTGACTCATTGGAAAAGACCCTGATGCTGGGAGGGATTGGGGGCAGGAGGAGAAGGGGACGACAGAGGATGAGATGGCTGGATGGCATCACTGACTCGATGGACATGAGTCTAAGTGAACTCTGGGAGTTGGTGATGGACAGGGAGGCCTGGCATGCTGCGATTCATGGGGTCACAAAGAGTCGGACATGACTGAGCGACTGATCTGATCTGATCTGACTATGTGTCAAGCCCTTTTATTATCACTATATATGCTATGAGGGCTTCCCAGATGGCATGGTGGTAAAGAATCCACCCGCCAATGGAAGAGATGCAAGAAAGACAGCTTCCATCCCTAGGTCAGGAAGATCCCCTGGAGTAGGAAACGACAACTCACTACAGTATTCTTGCCTGGGAAATCCCCTGGACAGAGGAGCCTGGTAGACTACAGTCCATGAAGTTACAGAGTTAGACACAACTGAGCGACTGATCACACATGCACACATGTACTGGGTTGGTCAAAATATCCATTTGGGTTTTTCCAGAAGATTGTTTGGGAAAACCTCAACAAACTTTTTGGCCAATCCAATACATACATATAATCAGTCAGTCCTAGGAGGCTGTACACTTTCCAAATGAGAAAAGCAAGGCACAGTGAGGTTGCATTGACCTGAACAGCCAGTGAGAAGCAAAGCTCAAATTAGGACTCAGGCAGTCTGACTGCAGAGCCCATGCTGACTCATTGCACATCTGCTGTGCCCAGACTGGGCTGAGCACTGTGCTGCATGTCAAAGCCTCTGAGATGACCAAGCCACTGAATGAGGACTCTGCTCTTGAGGAGTTCACAGTCTGATGGTAGAGGCAGACACCTAATTCCAGCGAGGCAGGACAGTGCTAGCTGAGCTGGGTTTTGATAGTGATTAGGACTGTATCCCTTTGCTGGATGCCAGAATATAGCATTGCACCTCCAGGAGCAGAATGTACAAAAGCAAGAAACAGCTGTGACAGTTGTTGGGTTTCCATGAAGATGAGCTACTGCTGGGAGCAGAAGGAGCAATATGAAGCCGGAAGGGTTGGCAGAGGCAAAAGGTGAAGAGCCTTGAATGCCAGCATACACGTTGTGTACTTTCATCCAACCAGATATGCAGAGCTGGTGAGGGTTTGTAGGCAACTGAGATGCTGGGATGTGGTACAGAAGTATCATTGTGAAGTGGACTGGAGAGGGAAAGAGTATACGGAGGAGACTAGTTATGACACTCCTGTAGGAGCCCATGCCAAAGAGACATTGCTAGAAAATACATATCTCTTGGGACTTCCCTGGCAGTCCAATGGTTAAGACTCCATGCTTCCAATGCAAGGGGCACAGGTTCAAACTCTGGTAGGGGAATTAGGATCCCACATGCTATGTGGTAAGATCAAGAAAATATAAAAGAAAATAGAAATACATAACTCTTCATTTTCTTAAATAATCTTAAACCTTCAGTGGTCTCCATTGCCCTCAGAATTAAATGAAAATTCCATGAGATCTCAAGCGGGTTTGTCAAGTTCCAGCATTCCAGCTCCCCACCCTACATTCCCGCCACATAAAAGGAATCGATTATATTTATTTGTATTTGCTAGTTTTACCTACTTCCTTACATTCTGTGTTTCCTGAATGAAGTTAAGAGTATCCAGAGAGAGAGATACCATCATGCCCATCTTACTGATTAAAAAAACAAAAACAAAAACAAAAACTGAAGCTCAGAGGATAGCAACTTACTCCAAATCATATTTGTAAGTAGATTGATGGAGGCTGGATGAAAATCCAGGAGCTATGGATATGACTTTGAACACGCTCTGGGAGTTGGTGATGGACAGGGAAGCATGGTGTGCTGCAGTCCATGGTATCGCAGAGTTGGACACAACTGAACAACTGAGCTGAACTGATGCCACTCAAGAGTATTAAAATAGGAGTCACAAAATCTAGGTTTAAGTTTCAGTCGGGCCACTTGCTTCTTTTAGAAAACTGCTGAACATCTCAGCAGTTCAGAGTCCTCATCTGTAAAATGGGTATATTAAGTCCCCTATCCCAGACTGCTGGGAAGGTACAGTCAGTTCAGTTCAGTTCATTTGCTCATTCGTGTCCGACTCTGCGACCCCATGAATCGCAGCACACCAGGCCTCCCTGTCCATCACCAACTCCCAGAGTTCACCCAGACCCACGTCCATCGAGTCAGTGATGCCATCCAGCCATCTCATCCTGTCGTCCCCTTCTCCTCCAGCCCCCAATCCCTCCCAGCATCAGAGTCTTTTCCAATGAATCAACTCTTTGCATGAAGTGGCCAAAGTACTGGAGTTTCAGCTTTAGCATCATTCCTTCCAAAGAAATCCCAGGGCTGATCTCCTTCAGAATGGACTGGTTGGATCTCCTTGCAGTCCAAGGGACTCTCAAGAGTCTTCTCCAACACCACAGTTCAAAAGCATCAATTCTTCGGCGCTCAGCCTTCTTCACAGTCCAACTCTCACATCCATACATGACCACAGGAAAAACCATAGCCTTGACTAGACGAACCTTTGTTGGCAAAGTAATGTCTCTGCTTTTGAATATGCTATCTAGGTTGGTCATAACTTTCCTTGAAGGAGTAAGCACCTTTTAATTTCACGGCTGTCCTACATAGGCTATAATTTAATTTGGACCATCTCAAACTGACCGTCAAGTTTGGTGCCCATCTATATAGATGTTTTGCCTAACAAGATAACAAATAAGCAATAAACAATTATTTATGTGAATTCAATAATTTATTCATTAAATCTGAAAACACTATTGAACACAATCTGTTAGGCCTTATATACTAGAACCTGGAAGTGGATGAGGTTGAATGAAAATGCTCACTCACAGCCTCCTTGAAGAATCAGACAAATAATTAACCCCTTTCCATACGATACAAGAGCTGTAATGCAAATGTGTGCAGAGTCCTGGAGAAACAGCGGAGCGGGCAATGGGTTTGGCCTGGAGAACGATAATAGGGGCTTTAGGAATATGATGATGTCTGGTCTCTGCTGAAAGGAGGAGAAAAAGCTTTCTGAGCTAGGACACAGAAGACAGGTCTTCTAGGCAGAGTGAGTACATGAAGCAGCCAGGAAGAAGAAGAAGAAGAAGCCAGGAAGACATGAAGCAGCTACTGTGAATTGTTCAGTGTGGCAGGAGTATATTATGTCTGGGTGGGCAGCAGTGTTAGACAAGAACCTGATGATGGAGGCTGGGCTCAGATTACAAAAGGCCTTGAAAGTGCCCTCCAAAGATGTTTAGTTTCTCTAGTAAACAACAGAACCATGGAAAGATTTCCTTGAAAAATGATTCTGGTGGTTGGACTGATAAAAAGGTTCAAGGAGAGAAGCAGTTAATAAAAAGACAAGTTAGATACTTTCAAAGATCCAGAAAAGAGGTCTGTACTAGAGAGATGGAAACAGAGTCAAGAGAGGTTTTTGGATTAAAACTGCAAGCACTTGTGGACAGGAGAGATATATACTTCTTTGTGTTCACCATATACATTTTGAGTTTACAAAAGTCTGTGAGTTCCTTAAATGCTTGAGGGAAGATCCATAATCCAATAAATAGACCCACCAAGATCACAAATAAACAAAGTTTAGGTGCTAGGGGAGGACTTCCCTGGTGGCTCAGTGGTAAAGGATCTGCCTGCCAAAGCAGGAGACACAGGTCTGACACCCGATCCTGGAAGTTCCCACACGCCGCGTAGTAACTAAGCCTGTGCTCCACAACTATTGAGCCTGGGCCCTAGTCTGGGAACTGCAACTACTGAGCTCAGGCGCCGCAACTACGGAAGCCTGTATGCCCTAGAGCCCATGCTCCCGAACAAGGAAAGCCACCACAATGAGAAGCGCATGTGCCACAGCCAGAGGGTAGCCACAGCCAGAGGGTAGCCCCTGCTAGCCACAACCAGAGAAAAGCCTGCGCAGCAATGAAGACCCAGCACAGCCAAAAATAAATAAATAAAAATTACAAAAACAAGGTCTCCTTTAGAAAAAAAGAAAGAAGTGCTAGGGGAAAACAGCTTATCTGAGGTCTGAGTTGGTAGTGCTTGGGATGGCATTCTGGCCCTGTCACTGGCTAGATGGTAGACAAGTCCCTTTGTCTCTCTGAGCCACTCTTATGTCCCAAATGAAGGAGGTCACTGCGATGATTTCTCTCCCAGGCCTTCTCTTGCTGTCACACTCTGTGAGTCAAACCCTTGTGATAAGGGCCACCCCAGTCCTGGCCTTTCCAAGCTGAGTCATCTCTAAAACAAAGACTGCTCTGGGCTTAACCAGGAAATGTGAGTTCAATCACTGCAGTAACTCCTCAAGGTCAATTCTTAGGAGTCGAGGCCCAGCAGGTCAGGTCCAAGGCAGATGTCAGAGGCAACTCGCTAATCACCCAAGCCTCTCCCAGCTTCTCCCCTTCCAATGATCCAAGAGACCTGCTAGGGCTTCCACAGAAGAAAGAGCCCTCTGTTTCAGGTGTTTGGATTTCTCCTAATCGGTTTTTCCTGCTTGTGTCAATTCCCACAGCCAATTATCCTGTTTCCATTGTTCTAAAGCTGCTCCCAGCACTTTGCCACAAGAATGCAGGGTTCTCAGGTGGCCTGCCTCACTTCCTCTTCCCACAGCACAGTCGGGAATCCACTTCTCTGGAGAAGAGCAAACCCGGCTCCTCAGTGCCCAAACCAGTAGAGGGCGCCACCTCTGTCTGTTGCCAGATGCCTGAGTCTTAATGAGCGCCTTTTATATCCCCACCATGCACTTTCCCAAGTCAGGGACTCCACACAGCAACCCCACAAAGTGGACCCAACAACACTATTTTCATGTGAGGTTTGGTAAAGGAAAGGTGACTCATCACAGACTGAATTCCTAGGAGGTGCCCAACTGGGATTCAACCTGAGGTTGGTCTGATTTCCAGTCAACTGTGTTCTCCTTCCTGTGACCAGAGTTCAGCTTTAAATAACATTAGTCTCAAGTGCAATGGGTGTCTACACCTGGTGTCTTTGTTACTAAGGAAGGCACAGTAAAGGCTACTTCAGGCCAAGGTACAAAAAGAGGTAAACAGATCATAATTCACCTAACCAAGAACTCCAATGTTAGACATTCATGTTCTTTCCAATTTTTCCCAATAAAGTTGTTATTTACTGCTATCAGTCACTATCACAGTGTCATGAAAATAAAGAAACCTGTGTTATCAGGCTGCCTGGCTTTGAATCCCTTTTATCACGTCATAGCCAAGTAACTTTGGCCAAATGACTGAAGTCCTCTAAGCCTCAGCTTCCCATGTTTAAATGGGGATGAGAATAATACTCACCTCACTACGTTGTTATACGGACTAAATAAGATGAAGCATGTAAAGCACTTAACACAGAGTCTGGCATATGGCGTGAGCTGGATAAATCCCAGCCATTATTATTATCGTAATATCTTGGTGCATAAATCTATCTGCACTCTGATTGTTTTCTTAGGACTGGTTCCAATGAGTAAAATCACTGTATCAAAGGGTGGCTTTTCATACATAATGCTTAATTATCTTCCAGAAGTTTCCGAGTAATTTATACACCCAACAGAAGTAAATGCAGCATCCTTCATAGCAGTGGACTCAAAAGATATATCAAATGCAGATGACTATGATACAATAAAAGATGTCTGAATATCCTTCAGTTCTCACATATAAGGACATAAACTTTCTCTTTTTTTCAATCCTCTACAGTCATGGGAATAACCAAGGCCCAGACTGATCATCCCAAAGGCCTTTGATTTAAGAGTTAGAGAAAACGGGCTTAATTCCAAGCTCTGCCACTGACTGGCTGCGAGATTTTAAGCTAGCTATTTCCTTCTCGGTTCCTTCGCTTTTCAACAGTTGTTTTTTTTTTTTTAAATAGAAATTATACCCAAGCAGTATATTTCACTCATATTTGTTGTAATTTCATATGCAGAGTAATATGCCTGGTGATAATAGCGATAATTTTTTGTACGTTTTTCTATAAGTGACTCATATTTACAAATAATTTTTCACTTTAATATTATATAGATATTGTAATATCTATATAAATTTTTTTTTTAATTTTCACTTTTTTAATTTAGATATTGTGTGTGCCAGTATCAAATGGAGTGTAGACCCAGCTCTACCAAAATTTGCTGTGAAATCAGTAGTCATGTATGGATGTGAGAATTGGACCATAAAGAAAGCTGAGTGCTGAAGAATTCAGGCTTTTGAGCTGTGGTGTTGGTGAAGACTCTTGAGAGTTCCTTGGGCTGAAAGGAGATCAAACCAGTCAATCCTAAAGGAAATCAACCCTGAATATTCATTGGAAGGACTGAAGCTGAAGCTCCAATACTTTGGCCACCTGATGCAAAGAGCCGACTCATTAGAAAAGAACTTGATGCTGGGAAAAATTGAGGGCAGGTGGAGAAGAGGACAAGACGGTTGGATGGCATCACCAACTCAATGGACATGAGTTTGAGCAAGCTCTGGGAGATGGACAGGGAAGCCTGGCATGCTGCAGTCCATGGGGTCACAGAGTCAGATATGCCTGAGCGCCTGAAAAATAACAACAAGGGTAAATGACTTCACCATCCTGGGCCTCTTTTTCCTGTTTGCGACAATGAGGATCTTAGTCCAGATTATCTCCAACAGCTATGATTCTATCATCTAGCCTTCTCATACATCAGGATCCGTCAAACATGGCACTACTGATACTTTGAGCCAGGTAATGTTTTGTTTTGCTGAGGAGGGGTGACTGGCCTGAGAATTGGAGGATGTTTAGAGGTTCCCTTGGCCTCTACTACCAGGGGGCACCCCCACCCAAGTTGGGAGAACAATAAATATCTCTAGACATTGCCAAACACCCCCTGAGGGTCAAAATCTTCCTGTCCGATTGAGAACTCCTTACTGTATACTTAGGGGTTTCAGGCATTGAATGTTAAAGAGTTAGACTCAGTGCCTTTGAATATTCCTTCCAATCATAAAACTCCACAGGCCAATGAGGCTGTGACTGGTTTGAACTTAAACCCTCCTACAAGCCACAAATTTGAAAGAGGTCCTTGTCATCTCTAGTGTCTCTTTCACCTGGTGAATGCCATGGAGAAGACTGATTCATTTCCCAGAATCTTTGCTAGAGATGACAGCTAAAATATCCTTGGCTTGGGGTCCATCTGACCCAGTCATTAGTCAAGTGTCCCTGGGCCAATTCTTTAGCTTTTCTTCTTTTTGTTTTGTTTTGTTTTTGTGTTTTTCATATGTCAAATGTGGATGACATCTCAGAGCAGTTTGGAGCAGATGTATCTGGTACCAAAGAGGAGAAGGAAGAACTCCAAATGGGAAGATTTTGCTTTCATTTTTTCCCACAGAACCTAATCACCACCTGACCATTTCCCAACCATAGCCTTGAGGTTGGAACCAGGTTTACTTTTGATGTAGGTGTTTTCAGCCAGAATGGAGGAGCAGCTTCTGGGGGAAGGAGCAGGCGGATGATCCAGTCAGCATTCAGAAGAATGCTATGGACCAGGAGAGGGACTTGGGCTCCTGCTGAAAATGTCAGCAGAGTGCTGGGAGAGAGGAATCTGTTTAGCAGGTGTGTTTGGAATCTGGCAGAGAGCTCTGGGCCTGGTCCAGGACCACTGAGCTGCTCTGAATGCTTTCTATGTTGACTCCCTGGGACTGAGACCCAGGATTTAAAGGGGAGAACGTCTAGGGTAAACACACAACGGCCAGACAGTGGCTAGAATTTTTCCTCAGGCTTTCCGAGTCTCTTGCAGAACACCAAGAGGCCAGCAACAGGCATGTGGCCTGAGTCAGCGGCCTTCTCCCACCCTCTTCTACATCACCTGATCCAAAAGGAGCTCCGAAAATAGCTCAGAATCTGGGCCTGCCTGGGAGAGACAGAAAGATCCATTTACATGGGAAGGTGACTGCTCCGAATACCCAAGGCAGACCAATCTATGCTAATGGCTCAGTCTCCTTCCAATCTGGGATTTAAATAACTGGCTCCTACCTACCCTCTGTCATTGCCAGCAGAAATGCCTGAATTATCTTAATTCCAGAATGTAAATTATTCCAATTTTGAGGCCATCATTTTAAAGCTGTCAAAGTCAATATTTTTAACAGCCTAGAAAAAAATTACAACTGGAAACTGCCTAAACAAGTTGTGCTTGAGGTCTCAAGATAACTTCTGGTAAAACCTGTGCTGCGATGGAGCAATACCCCACACTGATTCCTCATCAAGGGAAAAGCATCAGTTCATCCCGTCACCAATTTGTCTGCAGGAGAACCAATGAGATGGTCTCCTTGCATTGATCACTTTCAATCTGTTACCTTCTGCTTACAGATTAATCATTTATCTTTTGGTCCTAAGAATTTTTTAAAGAAATTAAATTTCTAAAAGTAGGCTATTCAATACTTGGTCATGAAGAGAAGGGAAAAATTCCTGCCCTAAACTCCCTTCTTTCAAAATTTTCACTTTGTTTCTGTTTTAATTCACATCATCCATTATTCTCTGAGAGTTATTGTATGCCAGGCACAGCCCTGGGAATGCTGGGAATCATGAGAATTTCCTCAAGGTAAGGGAAGAAGCTTTCAAACAAACTATCTTGTACTTGGTCAGGAAAGAAAAGGCAACTCCTTTTTATATTTGTGCGTCACTTTCCATCCAGGTAAATCATCTTATCTTCTTCATCCTCCCAGACAGAAACTGGGGATTGAAGGAGGTGAGTGGGGTGAGGAGCAGAGTGTGCAAAGCAGAATCACAGTCATGGTTTGCCTTTGGGGCAGAGGCAATTCGTGAGGACCTGGAGAGCTGGCAAGGTTGTAGGAAGATGGCATCACCCAGTTGGGCACCTCCACCGGCCCACTGCTCCAGACACCAGACTCAGGATCCAGGGGATAGCTCCGGGAAATCTCTGTTATGGGCCCATCTTTTATTCAGGGGCTGGAAAACACCCCATTCCTGCAGCTCTGAAGCAGGATTAATTGATTGGTCTCGTATGAACCTAAAAGCCGTTAAGAGCAAGGAGGATGAAAAGCAATTTAAATTGCTTTATTACCATTTTCTAGTAAAGTACCAGTTTAGTTCTCAGCCCTACTGTGAAGCAGCGGGTTTCCAGATATTGACTGTGCTGGCATGTGCTCCTAAAAGAGAGGAAATGCCTGGGTCTGGAAAGCAGAAACATCTGCTCAGATCTCCGGCAGGCCTACTGCTGAATCCACGGGGGTGTGAAGGGGTCCCCTCCAGGTGGTGTCATGGCAAGCAGGAGACGGGGACGCACTCCCAACGGAGGAATTTCAGTTTGTGGGTGGAGGCTGTTTTTTTTCTTTAAGACCTCATTCACTTAATGTGAGGACAGGATGGGGAGAGAGATTATAAATGTTTTATAAGGCATTCTATAGACTCTGAAAGAGGGCAGCCAAGATGATTATAGTCGTTATAATGATCATAACAATGGCTATTGGGTAATACTTCTATATGCCAGCCTTGAGCCCTTATATCATTTAATTCTCAAACAACACTGCAAGGTAGACACTACCAGAATCTCCTCTATACAGGTGGGGAAGTTGAAGTACATGGGAGATGAGTAACTTTCCCGAATTCACCAGTGGGTAAGTGCAGGAGTCAAGCTTTAAGCCTGGCAAGTCTAGCTGCAGGTCCCTGATCTTCATCACAACCTATGGTAATAATTGCCTCACTGTGCTGGATTTGGTCATGACACACTTTTATTCTGATCCATATGGAAATGCTATGAACTGGACATTATTGTCCCCAATTTTCAAATGGGCCAGCTGTAGCTGAAAGGTATGAAGTAATATGTTCAAGGTCACGAGGATAAGAAATCTGAGTGGATTAACCCACTTTTTACCACAGCCTGATCCTTCATTGTGATCTGGGCTATGCCTTCTCAGTGGGCTCTAGCTCAGAGTGTCAATAACAAATCAGTCAATAACAATAAGATTATTATTAACAGTTACCATTTACTGAGCACTTGCATTTTGAGAACCCCTCCCTTAGATATGAGTTTAATCCTCACAAACCCCTGTAAGTCAGGTTTTTCTTCATTTTCCCTATGAATCAGAAAGGAAAACTGAGGCTCAGAGAAATGAAGTGACTTGACCAAAGTCAACGACACTTAAGTGTAAGCCGAAGTTCTGTTTCCTAAGTACAAGTGCTTATTGATTGTCCTTTTCTCTTAAAGCAAAAGAAAAAAAAGAAGAAAAGAAAAAAGGGGAAAAAGAAAGGAAAAGCAAAAGAAAGTGATATGTTAATATCGGAAATCTTTTCATTGCCCTAGAGAAAGTCACATGTAACAACATCTTTGCCACACGTCTGTAGAACATCAAGTCCATGTGAATAGGGATCTTTGGCTTTTTCATCCTCTCCTGTATTCCAAGCACCTAGAACAATCTTAGTAGATACTTGTTGAATGAATGAACAGCTGAATGTACTTTAGATTGTGAATGAAATATGTTAGGAAGCTTCAGTAGTTTACAGGAGGAGAGATTTATGACACTTGTAAGAACAAATCCAATAGCGGGCAACAACTAATCCAAAGTAAAGAAGTAGCTTTTCCAATCATAAGTACCAGAGATGTGTCCATCTGACCTAAATGTTTATTTATAAGAACAGAATTCAATGGGCTACCATCTTTCCAGTTGCTCAAACCAAAACCTGAAACCCTATTCCCACACCTTAACCAAGCTACCGTCATCTCTCCCCTGAAACAATACCAGTTCTTCCCATCTTAACTCCTTGCTTCTAATTTTGGTTTCTATAACACATCCTTCATCCATCAATGAGGGCACGCCTCCTGAACTAGAAATCAGATCATGCCATATGCCCTACTGGAAAAACTTCCCTGGTTCCCCACTGAAATTTGAGTGAAATACAAACTTCTCACTTTGGCCTCTTCTTTCCACTACCACCATTTTTAACAATTTCCCCACTACTTCGCATCTAACAAACTATATCCTCCCTTGCCTAGGACCTTGTACCTACAATCTTCCCTGGCTGGGTTCTCCTCCCCCAACTCCTCTCATTCCTGGTTCATTCTTCCTTTTTCTGGCCTCAACTTTTATGTCACCTCCTAACCAAGGTTTTTTCCTTTGATCTTTCCATCAGCTTCTCCATTTTCCATTGCTCACTCTCTCTCATAGAATTCTATTACTTCCATAGCTCTTACCAGGCACAATTCAAAATTATGTATTTCCTTTTTTATTTATTCTCTATCTTCCCCCACAAGGTTGTAAGCTTGTGAAGACAAAAGACCTCCTCTGTTTTGTGTGTGTTTGTTGGGGAAAGAGGAGGAGATCACCACTGACTATTAGCACCTAACTTTGTGCTTAGCTCTGCACCTGGCCTATAGTAGACATACAAAGTATTTTCTGTCAGTGAATGAGAAAAGATTATTGGAACTGGAAAAAGAGTACAGAGACCCATAAACTGTAAGTATATTGAGAACTAGTTCTATATGTTGGTCAGTTGTATATTCCCAGCAACTTGCCCAGAGGTAGGTGTTAAATGAATGCTTGTTGAATGACAAAACGGAATGGACAGGGAAATGAACGATTATTAAGCAACTGCTATGTGTGCTATGCCATTGACATACATCATATCATGTAATCTTTCTGATAACCATGTGTAGTAGAAACTATTATCTCTATTTTATGAATGAAAAATCAAGATTCCAAAAGTTTGAGCCAAGTATCAAAGGTCACTTAATGATACACTTCCATGTCTATCATGCTGAGTCACCTCATTCAAACTGCTACTTTTATAACTAAAAAACTGAAACGAATAACAACACTCAAGAAACTAGGCATATAAAGCAACTATCTCAACATACTAAAGGCCACATATGAAGAGCCCACAGCTAACATTACACTCAGTGATGAAAGACTCTAGACGGGCGCAGTAGCCATGACAAACAATATGGTGGTTAGTCAAACACTCAGCCCAGAGTTATCATACGATCCAGCAATTCCACTTCTTGATATAAATCCAAAAGAACTGAAGGTAGGAACTCAAACAGATACATGTATACCTATGTTCATAGCAGCATTATTTCAATAGTTAAAAGGTGGAAACAACCCAAATGTCCATCAGCAAATGAATGGATAAACAATATGTAGAATATCTGCAATGGAAGGTTATTCAGATTTCAAATGCAATGGAATTCTGACACATACTACAATATGGATGAAACTTGAAGACAGTATACTAAATGAAATACCCCAGACACAAAAGATACATTTCGTATGATTTTACTTACATGAGGTACCTAGTATAGTCAAATTCATAAAGACAGAAAGTATAATGCTATTGTCGGGGCTTGAGGGGAGAGGAGAAAGGGAAGTTATTGCTTGAAGGATGCAGAGTTTTAGTTTGGGATGATGAAAAAGTTGTGGAGATGGATGATGGTGACGGTGGCACAACACGGGGAATGAATTTAGTGTCACTGAAATCTACACTTTTAAAAGGGTCCAATTGGTCACTTTTATGTTGTATATATTTTACCACATAGAAAAATATGAAACCAAGATGAAAAAAAAAAAAGAAAAGAAAAATATGAAACCAAGATGAGAAGACTTGCCAAGATCATACAGTGAGCACAGAATACACTAGAATTCCCAGTTTTCCGAAGCCCAAGTTGCTCTATTCTTTTTTCTTGGCTGCACATGGGCTTTCTCTAGTTGTGGCCAGTGGGGGCTACTCTCTGGTTGCGGTGGGAAGGCTCCTCATCACAGTGGCTTCTCTTACTGAAGAGCACGGGCTCTCAGCATGTGGGCTCAGCAGTTGTGGCTTGCAGGCTCCCGAGTGGGGGGGTCATAACTGTGGTGCAAGGGTTTAGTGACCCCATGGTATGTGGATGCCTGGACCAGGGATCAAACCCAGGTTCCCTGCATTAGCAGGTGGATTCTTAACCACTGGACCATCAGGGAGGTCCTGTGCTATCCTTATCTTGGCTTTAAACAAAAATGGGACTTACAATTACAGAGCATTTGCAAACACAGTTAAACATCAAATAACTTGAACAAAATGAACCAATCTCCTCACATATTATTTTCCCCAGATTCTCCAAATAAAAGATGAAACTGAGAACCAGAACAAGTGATTGGTGGGGATGGTGATTCAAACAAATCCTCCACACCCTGAGGCCTGGGCCAATGTAACTCCAACTCCCTGAATCCTATACTCTATGAAAACACTCCAAGCCCCTTCCTTAACAAACTTGGGCTTTATTTTTACCTTAGTAAGAAAGGCCAGTACAGAAACTCAATGAATCAAAAACTCACTAATGTCCCAGTTAATCATGGTTTTATTGTTAAGGTCTCTTTATGAAAATGCATAACACAGGGAGATCAAAAAACTACCTGAAAACGTTTAAAATTTCTGAGCTGAAGCTGAGTTGGCCTCCTTTTTCTTCTCTTCCTTTTTTTCTTCCTACTGTCAGGCTGACTTTTGTTAGGCCACTGAAGAAACTGTTGATGTCACACTAGAATCTGTCCTTCTGAGGCCAATAAGACTCTTCTGGATGTCATTTGTCACAGCTCTTTGACCACTCAGCCAGGACTTACTTTGCTTACTCAAGGGTTAGGAAAGAGAAAAGAGCAAGAAAAATGCTACGGTTTGTTGAGTAGGAGGACAGCAAAAATTATATCACTAACTCCAATCAGATAATTTTTTTTTAATTTTATTTTTAAACTTTACATAATTGTATTAGTTTTGCCAAATATCATAATGAATCCGCCACAGGTATACATGTGTGATAATTTTAAAAGAACATATATTCTTTTGCCCTATGCCATCAAGTACTGCTTTCTGCAAAACCCTTGCTGTTACAATGGATTTGTCTCCATATTAATGTCCAGAGTTAACAGAAATCCCAGCTCTGATAGACATACTTTCAATAAATTTATATACTAAATGCCCAACTATATTTCTCTTTCAACCTAAAACAACAACAAAGAACTCAGACGTAGCCTCATGAGTAAAGGGAATTTTAATTATGCCATTTTTCCACAACAACTTAAATGTGGTTATTGATTTTTCTTCAACTGGGTTTAAGTGTTCCAAGTGACAGAATTGTTCCTCCCCTCCTCTTCCCACTTAGTCTTTTAATCCTTTTTGTCCATTAAGAACCCACGTTAACTATGAAAAACATTTATGGTATCGAAGTTCAAATTTCTTTACAAACCACCTTGATTTTTTTAACTTCAAGGCTTTTTGATTGGAACTGAAAAGAAAAAGAAACTTCTATATATCATACAGTTCCAATCAGCTATTAATCACCTTCATCCTAAAGATGTGTGCTTTTCTGCCCTTTTAAAACACTGAAGTTCAAGGACTTGAAAATTCCTCCTTTGACCTAGAGATAATCATACCAAGTATGAAGTAAGTTAGATAAAGATGGATATCTTCTGCTATCACTCATATAGGGAATCTAATTTTTTAAAAATGAGGCACATGAACATAATTATAAAACAGAAACAGACTTACAGATAAGATATTGAAAACAAACTTATGACTACCAAAAGGAAACATCAGAGGCAGGGGGAGATAAATCAGGATCTTGGGATTAACATATACACACTACTATATATAAGATAGATAACCAACAGGATTTACTGTATAACACAAGGAACTCTACTCAATACTCTGTAATAACCTGTATGAGAAAAGAATCTGAAAAAGAATGAAAATATCTTGATGAAGGTGAAAGAAGAGCAAGAAAAACCTGGCTTAAAATTTTACATTCAAAAAACGAAGATCATGGCATCCGGCCCCATCACTTCATGGCAAATAGATGGGGAAACAATGGAAACAGTGACTTTATTTTCTTGGGTTCCAAAACCACTGCAGATGGTGACTACAGCCATGAAATTAAAAGACACTTGCCACTTGGAAGAAAATCTATGACCAACATAGACAGCATATTAAAAAGCAGAGACATTACTTGGCCAACAAAGGTCCATCTAGTCAAAGCTATGGTTTTTCCAGTAGTCATGTAAGGATGTGAGAGTTGGACCAGAAAGAAGGCTGAGTGGAGAAGAATTGATGCTTTTAAACTGTGATGTTGGAGAAGACTCTTGAGAGTCCCTTGGACTGCAAAGAGATCCAACCAGTCCATCCTAAAGAAAATCAGTCCTGAATGTTCACTGGAAGAATTGATGCTGAAGCCGAAGCTCCAATAATTTGGCCACCTGATGCAAAGAGCTGACTCATCGGAAAAGACCCTGATTCTGGGAAAGATTGAAGGCAGGAGGAGAAGGGCATGACAGAGGATAAGATGGCTGGATGGTATCACCATCCAACATGAGTTTGAGTGAACTCCAGGAGATGGTGAAGGACAGGGAAGACTGCTGTGCTGCAGTCTGTGGGGTCACGAAGAGTCAGACACAACCAAGCGACTGAACAACAACAATGTGTATCTCTATCACTTGAAAATAACACATCCTTGTAAATCAACTATATTCCAATAAATTTTTTTAAAAAGGAAGAAAATCCTTCCTGACTCCAGGGACATCTCAACCCCCTACTCTGTTTATATCTGAGAGAAACACTGGCTCTTAATTTAAGTTCTCCTCATTTGGATCTGTATTTTCTTCCTTCTGTCTTCCTGTTGAATGACTATGTTCCCTGGGTATTCGCTGCTCACAGATGAGACAAACACCATCTGAACAAGTTACTTTGCAGACTCTATCTCCTATATTCTTTGAGAGCACAATGCTTCCTTTCAGCTCCAAAGATGAAGGGGTTCACAGACATTTAACTGACCACTCACTTCACAGAATCTAATAATAATAATTCTCCAATTACCAGTTTCTCCAAAAGGAAACATGGGATAAATTTCTACTTGGGATTCCAGCTGGTCCCATTATCTCTCTCAGCTCCTTCTCCCCAGCCCAGCCTTGAGCCACCTTCCCCTAGCAAAATCCCTCTCCTCCCAACAGCTTCCAGTAAGGTGTATGTTGATTTAAAAATATGTTAATGTTTGGCAAGCACTTTACAGTTGATAGTACACTTTCTTAAATTAGATTTGTGTTTTGTGTTTTTCTAAAATGTATTAGTTCTTCATTACAGAGACAGTTTTTCAAAATTTTTTGCAATCTCACAAACTGCATAACTCCTCTTATCATTTCTTAAACAAAATAATATATTTATAATCCACAATGATGGAAACCAGACCAACAATTGTCTGGGGGCAGGAGTAGGGGGACTAACTGTAAGGGGCAATAAGGAATTTTGGGGGGTAATAACAGCGTATTTTCCCCAGCTCTATTGAAATATAATTGTCATATAACATAGTATGAGTTTAATGTATATAGTGTGATGTTTTGATATGTATATATATATTGTGAAATGATTACTACAATAAGTTGACATAGCTATCACTAACATAGTTATCATTTTGCGTATGGGGTGAGAACTTTTAAGTATGCAATCCAATGTTTTGACTTAGTCACCATGCTATACATGAACTTTCCAGGTGGCGCTAGTGGTAAAGAATCTGCCTGCCAATGCAGGAGATACAGGAGACGTGGGTTAATCCCTAGGCAGGAAGAGCCCCTGGAGAAAGAAATGGCAACCCACTCCAATATTCTTCCCTGGAAAATCCCATGGATGGAGGAGCCTGGCAGGCTACAGTCCATGGGGTCACAAAGAGTCGGACATGACTGAAGTGACTAAGCACAGCACATGTGCTGTACATTAGATCCCCAGAATTTATTCATCTCATACCCTTTGACCACTTTCATCTGTTTCCCCCACCCTTTCACCCCTGGAACCACCAATCTATTCTTTCTACAAATTTGAGAGCACTTTTAGATTCTACATATAAGTAAGATCATAGTATATTTATGTATCTCTGTCTGACTTATTTCACTTAGTATAATGCCCTCAAGTTTCATCCATGTTTTTGCAAATGGAAGTATTTGCTTCAAAAAAAATTATATCTTGATCGTGGTGGTTACATGGCTCTTTTCATTTGTCAAAAGTCATTACCCAGGATATTCAAACTGTGTACATTTTATTGTATTTAAATTATATTTCAATAAAGTTTAAGTAATGATATATTCATTATGAAATTCAAATAAGGCTCCAAGTTAAATACACTAGATTTATTTTACTTTTCCCCTTCTCATAACCTCACTAAAATGATAGTAAAGGAAGAGATACAAGACATCCAAGGACAGGGAGAACAGAGAAAATGTCTTCAGAAGATGAAAATTCAACAGATTTCAGAACTAAGCAGAGCAGAGTAAGTTACAAACTCAGTGCCTACAGATGGATGAATAAAATCATGAGAATTTAGTGGGCAATTTTCCCTGCGGGAGCCCTGGAGGAAAAAGAGAGGGACTCTTAGAACCAGAGGGAGGGGCTTGAAATATGAAAGAGGTATTAGCTGAAGGTCTGTATGGAGAGGAACGGCCCCTCCCCAACTCCTCCTTCACTATAGGAAGCCCCCTCGTTACCCCTCTCTCAGCCTCCGCGGTGGTATGACAGAGGTGTATTTCAGACAGAATCTAGACAGGCTCAGAGGCACCAGCCCAATGGAAAGCATTGGGCCCAATGTGGGGTGCGGTGGGCAGGGGCAAGGCTGAAACAAGACTTTTACAAGTAAGTTGACCTATGAACTGCAGTCCCGAGAGGCTGCAGTAATCTAAAAAGTTCAGAGCAGATATTTTGAAGATCTGTCTCTAGAAAAATCAAACAGTTCTAGAGAAAATATCATGCACAGACCTTCCAGGGCTTTACCAATGGTGAGATATTCTCAGTCCACGATGTGCCCAGACTGAAGCCTACCAGTTCATAAATATTCAATCAACACACACACACACACACACACACATACAGCTTCCATAAAATGACTACGTTTTAAATGAGAACAGAGTGTGGAGCATAATTTGTCATTAAGAAATATCATCAACATGATTTTTGCAAAGAGTTGAAATAAATATTTGAAAAAAAGAAATTTGGAAGAAATAGAAACAACATAGGGAGCATAAGAAAGCTTTTGAAAAAAGAAACATGTCTTTAAAGTAATAAGAGATACTATTGCATCCATAAAACAAGAAATGGGTGCTATAAAAAGGAAATAATTAGAGAACAAGAGAGAGCTCTCAGATATTAAAGTATGTTAATCTAAGTAAAATTCATCAGAAATACTAAAGTAGAAAAAATCTTAATGTATAGCAGGAACAAAAAGACACAGAGATGAATAAGAGAATCAACCAGGAGTAATTACATCTCAATAATAAAAATTAAAGAAAACCAGAGTGAAGAAAAGAATGAAAAGAAAATATCAAAAAATGAAAGATACAAATCATTTAAAATTTTTTATTGGAGTATAGCTACTTTACACAAATCTTTAATTAAAGGGGCTTATGTGTACATACACAAAAACAAACATACTCATATAAATGCAAATCATTGTGAAATTTTAAGATACCAGAGATAAATAGAAAATGCAAAAAGCTTCTAGAAACAAAATGCAAGTTACAGACAACGAATACATATAAGAAGGTATTCGTCTTCTCAGTTTCAACACTGATTTTTAGACAGTGAAGCATGTCCTTTAAGTTTGTGAGACATTTTTTAACTTAGAATTTTATATCAAGCTGAACTACCATTCAGGTAAGAAAGAAAATTACAGCAATGTTTTATATACCAAGCCTCAAAAATGTTTACCCCTTACACCTTTCCTTAGAAACTACTAAAGGATTTAATTCAGTAGAAGGTGGGCTGGGTTCAGAAAATGAAAGTTAAAAGATTTAGGAATAAAGGAAAGTAGCTAACAGAATTTATGATGTGTGTCAAGCCTAAAGAAAACCCAACCCAGTTCAGATAAGGGGTATTGAGAACTATAGGAAAGAATTTCCCAGGAAAAAAATATAGAATTGATAGGTTTTACCTTATGTATTTAAGCATTTGGAAAACTTACTGCTTTGTGTTCAATATGTCTATTGCTATATTTAGGAAAAAATTTAGTATCATACATAAATAGAAAATTAAATAAAAAGAAAAAAATTGAAACACACAAAAACCCAAAAATAATATAATAAAGAATCCATACTACTTAGCCAGGTAGTGAACTATTTAAGTAGTTGTGACAGTAATACCCTATCTATAAATAGGTAAAAAAAATATTATATAATTACACTGGGAATCTGCAGAACTGGAAGGGAATAAATGGGCTTATAAGGGAGATAAATCCTCAAGAAACATAATAGGAATTCAATACATAGTATTTAAAAAAAAACGTTTAAAGTATATTATTTAGACATTTGAAGATAAATATCAAAGAAACAGAAGAGTTTAAAGTAGCTTCCTCTGAAATATAGACCAGAGATTTAAAAAAGTTGGGGCAAGGAATTATTGAACCAGAAATCAAATTGCCAACATCTGTAGGATCATCAAAAAGCAAGAGAGTTCCAGAAAAATATCTACTTCTGCTTTATTGACTACACCAAAGGCTTTGACTGTGTGGATCACAACACACTGTGGGAAATTCTTCAAGAGATAGGAATACCAGACCACCTTACCTGCCTCTTGAGAAATCTGTATGTAGGTCAAGAAGCAACAGTTAGAACTGGGCATGGAACAATGGACTGGTTCCAAATTGGGAAAGGAGTACATCAAGGCTGTATAGTGTCACCCTGCTTATTTAACTTAAATGCAGAGTACATCATGCAAAATACCAGGCTGGATGAAGCACAAGCTGGAATCAAGATAGCTGGGAGAAATATCAATAACCTCAGATATGCGGTGACACCACCCTTATGGCAGAAAGCAAAGAGGAACTAAAGAGCCTCTTGATGAAAGAGGAGAGTGAAAAAGCTGGCTTAAAACTTAACATTCAGAAAAGGAAGATCATGGCATCCAGCCCCATCACTTCATGGCAAATAGATGGGGAAACAATGGAAATAGTGACAGACCTTATTTTCTTGGGTTCCAAAATCATTGCAGATGGTGACTGCAGCTATAAAATTAAAAGATGCTTGCTCCTTAGAAGAAAAGCTATGACCAACCTAGACAGCATATTAAAAAGCAGAGACATTACTTGGCCAACTGAGGTCCATCTAGTCAAAGCTACGGTTTTTCTAGACTTAGCAGCAGTAGCAAGGATAGGAGAGCTGGACCATAAAGAGAGCTGAGCACTGAAGAATTGATGCTTTTGAACTGTAGTGTTGGAGAAGACTACAAGAAAATCAAACCAGTCAATTCTAAAGGAAATCAGTCCTGAATATTCACTGGAAGGACTAATGCTGAAGCTGAAGCTCCAATACTTTGGCCACCTGATGGGAAGAGCTGACTCATTAGAAAAGACCCTGATTCTGAGAAAGATTGAAGGCAAGAGAAGGGAACAACAGAGGATGAGATGGTTGGATGACATCACTGACTCAATAGACATGAGTTTGAGCAAGCTCCAAGAGTTCGTGTTGGACAGAGAAGCCTGGCTTGCTGCACTCCGTGGGGTTGCAAAGAGTCAGACATGACTGTGCAACTGAACTGACTGATGGAAGCTTTTGGTACTACTTTATGTTCAATCTATGTGTACTACACACAGAATTTTTAATAGAAAGGAAAAGCGATCTCATACTTCTGCTATTACAAGTAATATTACAAAAGACTTTTGCACCAACTGTCTCATTTGATTTTCACAAGAGTCCACTAGTCTAGAATTTACTGTTCACCCTATATTATAGATAAGGAAGCTGAGAATCAGAGAAATGAGGTGAGTTATGCCAAGATTCTAAATCCTTGCCTTTTCCTCCATCTATAAGTTAAAAAACAATATTGTAATATGTGTGTATTTATACCTCTGCCTGACTCCAAAAAGGTACTTATGGTAGCTTATAAAGATGAATATAGAATTGTCAGATAAACTGAACTAAAGATAAATCATTTGAGAAGACATCAAAGAAATAAGGATAGTAGGCTCAAGGGTAAAGCTAGTTTATCAAATGCAAGACAGAAAATCCTATATAACACAATAGAAATAAAAACAAATTTTGACTCTGAGCTTCCTAGCAACCAATGCTAAAAAGGAAACAAGATTAGTAAGTTAGAAGATTCACTTAGTTCACAAAGCAGAATCAAATCAGATACACTCCCAAAATAAGTAAGGAACCTCATCTATTCCTGCTGCTGAAACCAGGGAAGACTCTCACACTCCAATCTACACAAAGAAGAAACTACACAATGTAATTAGTTTACATTAGGACTATTCTTAAACTGTACCCTCAGGACTATTCTTAAAATGTAACAGGTCAGCAATGAGTAGAATCTCTGCCCGTCAATGAAGATCAATTTTATCATCCCAAAACCCATTTGAATAAAAATAAATTAACAGGAACAGGAGGAGGAGCATCAAAACAATGAGACCTACATACAAGGAAAAATCCAAAGCACACGGAACGCTCCCATTAGCCATGTATACATAGATACATATACACACACACACATATATACACACTGGTATACATGAAATCTATAAAGAGTTTTAAACAACTTCCTGGCACACTCACCAAGAGAAACTAACTGAAAAATGTCTATAACCTAATGACTGACACCAGTTTTTAAATAGGATTATTCACCATAAATAAGTTTAAAATTGACATATCTTTCTAAACAGTGACATTGGTTTTAGAAGGATTGATTGGCAGTTATTCTTTCTCTTAGAAGCAACTGTCTCTAAATCCACTCCTGATCTATGGTAACAAAACTATCTCATCTGTTAAATGTTAACTCTAAATGAAAGATGTTGAAATTGTCTCTCCCTGTACCTGCTTCAGAATTCCCCACTGGCTCAAGTGGTAAAGAATCTGCCTCCAACGCAGGGGATATGGGTCAGCAAGATCCCCTGGAGGAGGAAAGGGCAACCCACTCTAATTCTTGCCTAGGAAATCTCATGGACAGAGGAGCCTAGCAGGCTACAGACCATGGGGTCGCAAGGAGTTGGACACGACTGAGAATGCATGTACCCACCTCCATTTTTGTCTCAAGAAGAGTCGTCCAAATACTACGACATTTCCCTGGGTCATAGTACCAAGATGCTGATGTACCTAAGCCACATTGGAGATTATATATAAAAGATGGAAACTCTGGAGCTGTCACTGGGCATCAGGTCCTTCTAGTAATTTCCTGCTGTTCTGTGGGTGAATAATGGTCATTCCAGGGTGGTGACACCAAGGGATGACATCCAAAGCTGTCATCCTCACAGGTGCCAAAAGTTTCCCTTTAGTCTTTAATGCATTAAGACCCTGCTGAATTCTATGCACAAACGGAAGAACAGGCCTCTCTCACAGGGTCCAGACCCAATGCATATGGATGTACTAATGACAAGACCCAATGTTATCTCTCTTATTATATTTTGAACCATCTACTCAAAACTTCCTCCTCATATGTATCCTTTTCTTCATTCCATTCACTCCTACAAATAAATTCAGGCTCAATGGGATTGCCAGGCTCCTGTTTTCAATGTAGCCTACGTGTTTCCAGGACAAACTAGCCTGAGAGATAGATACGGATTCTCATTAAAACAGTATTTAAGGAGGTCTGATTCTATCTGGACTCTAGCATCATCCTCATCACCCCCCATTGATTCCCAGGAGGCCTCTAAGGGCTGTCTCACGTGTGCTCACATCCTCCTTCTGCCTGCTCTCATCACCTACTTTGTCTTCCCTTCCTGGTCCAGAACTCGTTCATCTTCAGTGCTGTGTAAAGGCACCCCAACACAGTTGCTAGGGCACATCTTTGCAACAGCTCCCATGGACCCTCCAAAAATACAACTAACATGCTACAGTTCTGAAGATGCCAAAGCAGAACTTGGTTTCCCTCTATCTTTAGTGTGCTTAAGTCAACCTATCTTTGTGCTCAAGTGGAGGGAAAGTCTTACAAGTTCCTTTGTAAGGAAAAGCATTGGGACAAGTGTAGTGATGCACTTAGGCTTACTTGTAGCTCCCTCTTTCTCTGGAGTTCAAATAGGAATCTACAGAGGGCTAGACCAGGGGAGAATTCTGAATGGCAGACACCATGGGTGAAGGTGGGTGGACCCATCCTTATCTATAAATTCAAAGCTTTGAAGGTGCTTATGCTGGTTCATAAAACAAAGATGAGTCTATCCCACCAGACTTCCAAACAAACCAGCCATGTCTGGATCTTAGGGGGAACCAGATTTGACTCAAACTGTCTTTACAATACACACCACTTAACAAGCACCTTCCCGTACTTGTGCTAGTTCCCTAATTTAATACAACAGTCCTGGAAGTAGAGTATTATTTTGTCCACTTTGAAGGTGACAGCTGAAGCTTGTCCATTCCTGATCATCTCTGGACCTCTTCTCTGAGGCTGCAGAGGCCTGGGCTGTGCAGGGTCTATCCCAACCCAGTGCTGGACACCACATTAGACCATATGGCAGGACCCAAATGTACCCTTGAGAAAGTGCAATCGTAGAGAAATGGAACCTAGACACAAATCAGACTATTAAAATGTCACATAATTGATACACAGAGTACTGTAGATATGCTGGGGGTAAGGGAGAGCGAAAATTATGCCACACAGAGTGGTCAGACTTTAAATGGCCAAGTGCTATTCATTCATTCACCCAACAAGCAGAAATTGAACATCTACTCCAGGAGAGGAACTGTACTGGACACGGAAATCACAACCATATAAGGAAACTCACAGCCTAATAGAGAAAGAATCATTGCCACTGTATTCTTAATTTCCTAGAGCTGCCACAAGAAATCTCCACATACTAGATGGCTTAAGACAACAGAAATGTATCTCTTGTAGTACTGGATGCTAGACATCCAAAATCAAGGTGCTGATGGGGTCATGCTCTCTCTGAAGGCTCTAAAGAAAGAATCCTTCCTTGCTTTCCCTAGCTTCCAGTGGCTACCAGCAATCCTTGGTGTCCCTTGTAGCCCTATCACTCCAACTTGTGCCTCTCTCCTCACCTGACTTCTTTCCTGGGCATCTTTGCATCACCTTCTTCTCTCTGGTCTTCCTATGCCTTTCTTACAAGGACACCAATCAATGGATTTCAGGCCCATCCTTCGACCTTAATTAGATCTACCAAACCCTATTTCCTAATAAAGTCATATTCTGAGGATCTGAGTGGACACAAATTTTGAAGGAACATTATTCAATCCAGTACACCCACAATCAACAAAACTCAGCAAGTGCCAGATAGAGAAGCACATCGTGGTTATGGAAGCACATGGATTAAGATCTAATTCAGACTCAAGCAAATCAGAAGATCAGAAACCAGAAGATGGTGAGATAGTGCATGTGTAAACCCAGAGATCACATCTAGTGGGACAACCTGAGGGCTTCTCCCCAAACACACCCACCTGAAATTCCTCTTTCCACATCTCTAACTCTTCGTTTGTCAAAGTCAAGCCCCAAACCTACCTCCTCCATGAAACTTTTTCTGATTTCTCTCTCTTGGAATTAATCATGCCTTTCTCTGCATTTCCCTGGCTTCACCTTATTAAGAGAATGAACACTAGCATACATCGAAGGTCTTCTATGAACCAAGAATGTGCTAGTTACCTTCATGTACCCAGAAATCCCTTGAAAGTAGAATCCTGATCTTAGAAGTGGATAAACTGACTCAGAACACACAGCGTCTTGTCAGTCTGGCCCCAAAAGTCAAGCGTGATGTTTTGATGCATGTGCTTCCTGTATTCAGGGACTTGGTACAGTCCGAGGCCCCTTCTGCTCCCCCAGGACAAAGTGAGCTAGCTCAGAATGGAGATTGTATTTTATACCCCTGGTGTGGACAAAATGCCCTTAGGACACAGCTGAATGTCCCATCAGGTTGAATGCCACAGAGGTCATGAAGGTCAGCAAGCCACTCATTGCTGTCTGCATCCTCAGTGCATTCAGTCCAATCCTTCTTTCCTCCCAGGAGAAAACCAGACCAGTAGGGAGTGTTTGCACCCAGAAAAATCCATCTCATAGCAAACATTCCTCCAGTCCCCAAGGATTCCTCATAAGAGCTCTTCACTGCACCCGCTCCCAGGGCAGACAATGTGCTAAAGCAGCTGTTTAACACGAGAGGCTCCAGGTCCCCAGAGACCTGAGACAAGCTCCTGAGACGTACAATATGTCTCCATTAGCCGAGCAACCAGCTCAGGGTGTTTTCTAATTCCATATTCCTGAGTTCATTAGCTGCAAGCAAGCCTGCCAGGAACTCAGGGCTCGCCAGCTTTCCAAATGGAGGAGAGAGAAATGTGTCACATGGATTGCCCTATAGGTCTGTTTTTCCTGGGACCCCATGCCAGAGAAGCTTGTCTACAGAACATGCCTGGATATTCATGCTGAGTCAGTCAGGCCAGGTGAATAAGCAGGAAAGGCCATGGAGAAAGGCACAGACTGGGCTGCTGGACAGGTTCTGAGAGAGAAAGAGGGCAGCCATCCAGTCCTGAGGTCCACGGGGTGGGGGCGAGGGCAGGGAGGAAGAGAGGAGATACAGTACATCAAGTAGGAGTGCAAACTCCAGAGTCAGATGGAACTGGTTTTGAATCCTGGCACTGCCACTTAGCAACTCTCTGACCTTAGGCAACTTACATAACCTCTTATTCCCCAGAGGTAATAAAAAGAACCTCCAGATTGTCCTGAGGATAGAATGAGATAATGCTTGCAAAGCTCTTAGCACACAGCAATCTGGCCCAGGATAAACTATAATTAATGTTCTTTGCAGGTTAATTCCAGTCTCCAGGGGAAAGTGGGCCCTAGGCTGGTGAACAGTGACCACCCATCAGAAATGCCCAGAGACTGGACTGTCCCCCACTCCACGTTCTCCTTCTAGGCTGCAACAATGTCCAAATTAACCAGTGTAGGGTCAGGGTGTGTATCATCCAACACGATGGCCACAGCTACATGCAGCTATTGAACAAGTGAGGTGTGGCTGGACTGTCAAGATAAGTCATGATCGTACAAGTCATAAGTGTCATAAGTGTCCAATTTGCTTGGGATTTGAAAGATTTAGTATGAAAAAAATTAGTTGAATAGCTCATTAATACTCTTTATTAAATTGCCTTCATGTTGACATGATAATACTTTGGTTATATTGAGTTAAATAAAATATATTATTAAGATTAATTTCATCCATTTCTTTTGTACCTTTTTGTTGTCGTTGTTGGGCTTTTTTCCTTTGTTTTGTTTTTTTTCTTTTTGGTTCCACCACATGGCATGCAGGATTCTAGTTCCCCAACCAGGGACTGAACCCATGCCCCCTGCTGTGGAAGTGTCTGGACCACCAGGAAATTCCCACCTTTTTACTTTTTCCAATGTGGTTTGCATGCATAGCTCACATTAGCTTTCTAATGAACAAGTGTTCTAGCCAAGATCCAACTCTAGTATTAGGGGAAACGGAGCATCATCGGGAAACCAAGGCAGGTGAGGTCTGAGCTAGCACACAGGCCAGGCCCAGCTCCCCTGTTAAAAGAGATGATGATAATGACAGTAAGACATGTGTCAGACCAATCTCCTGATGGGGAAGAAGCCTCTGTCAAAGGGCCAACTCTGTACAGGGCTGGCTCTATGACTGAGTGAGATGGAACCGTGAGCTTCAGGACCTGCACTGGGCAGAGAGTTACCATATATGGGGTTGTTCATAAATCTGGTACCAGGTAGGGCCATCACTTCATGGCAAATAGATGGGGGGGAAATGGAAAGAGTAACAGACTTTATTTTATTGCACTCCAAAATCACTACAGACCGTGACTGCAGCCACAAAATTAAAAGACACTTGGTCCTTGGAAGAAAGCTATGATAAACCTAGGCAGCGTATTAAAAAACAGAGACATCACTTTGCCAACGAAAGTCTGTATAGTCAAACCTATGGTTTTTCCAGTTGTCATATATTGATGTGAGAGTTGGACCATGAAGAAGGCTGAGCATCAAAGAACTGATGTTTTCCAAATGTAGTGTTGGAGAAGACTCTTAAGAGTCCCTTGGACAGCAAGGAAGTCCAACCAGTCAATCTTAAAGGAAATCAATCCTGAATATTCATTGGAAGGACTGAGGCTGAAGCTGGTCCAATACACTGGCCATCTGATGTGAAAAGCTGACTCAGTGGAAATGACCCTGATGCTTGGAAAGACTGAGGGCAGGAGGAGAAGTAGGTGACAGAGGATGAGATGATGGGATGGCATCAATGACTCAATGGACATGAGTTTGAGCAAACTCTGAGAGATGGTGAAGGACAGGGAAGCCTGGCGTGCTGCAGTTCATGGGATCACAAAGTCAGACACAACTGAGTGACTGAGCAACAGGTAGGCACCACATAACACTGTGCATCTTTCCCTCGGATGCCACTGGCAGAGATAAGGCATGAAGGCACCTCCCTCAGATGAATTCACACCCAGCTCAGAATCCTGGGATAGAAGACAAAGCCAGGAGAGCAGGGAGGAGAAGCAGAGAGGTTTTGGAGGAAAACTTTCAAAGTATTGAGTGTGTCCTCAAGCCAAGCTAGCCACAGCCAATTTCCAACCTGGATGTAAGAAGCGCTCTTGGAGAGCTCTGTCTCCCAGGCCCTAGAGGACATGACTATAGTTAGAACCATATGCAGGGCTGAATGTTTTTAAGGAAACTCCTGGCTGTCGCCTTCAATCTCTCAGTACCAAACAGCCTCTGAAATATGATGAGGTACAACCTCAACCCCAAACTTGTCTCAGGCATGACATCAAAACCTATTAACTCCCAAAGTTTTCCTAACACCTGAAGTTAAAGTTCTCCAAGAACATATCCTGTCCTTACATGAATGAGGAAGAGCAGTTTAGTTAAGTAATTTCTCCAGTTTAAAAACTAGGAAATTTCACATCTGATCTTGCCTGCACGAAGTACAAACCAAGGAGCTGAAACAAAGGAGACTTGTGGAAAAACACTGGAGAGTGAAGGAAAATAAGACAGTTTTGCAGCTGAGGAGGAGACCTCTGTGATGTGCTGTGCTCTGGGCTTGGATTATTTTTAGGCTTTGGCACTAAAATCAGGGTTAGTATTTCAGTCCTTGGCCTTCTGAAGATACTCACATGACCTGGTCTTTCTAGATACAGCATGTGTTCTCATATAGGTTGTGTGAAAATCACCCCCAGATTCAGGGAGGCCGTCCTGTTCCTGAATATAACGCTGGATATAATGTGCAAAAAGAAAAGTCCCACCCCCATGTCCAATGTGGGTTTTAAAGGGCCACATGACCATGAAGAAAAGAAAAAAACAACTTCTGTTGCTTCTACAAGACATGAAGAAACCTTGAATAACCCCTGGAAACCACTGGAAGCCACAACAGTGGTATACCTCCAATATGTCTGATGAAAAATCCATTACATTTAACTGACTTCAGCATTTTGGTGTTGCCTGTTTATTTCAGCAGCATGGGTGACTCACCTCTATAACCACATGTCACACGGTAAGCCCAGTTCTAACAAACAGACTGGGACCCAGGTGAAGTGGGGTCATTTCCTCTGTACTCTCTGAGACCCCTGAATTCACCCTACCCCTGTACTGTATCACACCTGTATTGAGACTGTCTGCTAATCTGCTCCACTTAACAGATACTAACAGACCCTGGTCTGCACTGAGCACTACATAAATGTGTTAAATAAGAATGAATTACTGCCTTAAACGCTGAGCTTCGTCTTTCTCAGTGCATTCCTGCCTTCTATTTACAACAAGGAGCACGAAGTCACCAAGCAGTTCACGGGGTTATAAAACAGACTCCTACTGGAGAAGGCCTGGGGCGGGGGCCGGGCGGCAAGGAGGTGCGGTGGTGGATGGCCATGGAGAAATGTGGCCAGGCCAAGTCTTTCATGGGGGCAGTGTTGGTTAGATAAACCAGAGGTGACCAAGTTCAGGATGAGCTTCAAAGGGGTAGACACAATCCAACCTTTTCCAGAAATGCATTCATTTCCATAATACTGATGATGCTAATACTAAGAACAATACTCACTCGCTCTTTTCACGCTCCTGTCTTGAGTCTCCTCATGTTCCTGACAGTGTTCTGGGTGTTAAGGACACCGCAGGAGATAGAGCAGTCCAAGTCCTCACCCTCATGGGTGCAGGGAGACAATATAAGGAAGTAAATATCTAACAGAGCACATGAGACAGGAGTGTCAGGAGGCGAAGGGCCACGATTTTATACAAGGTGGCCAGAGAGGACCTCAGAGACAAACTGATGCCTGACCAGACGCCGCAGAGGATGTTCTAAGCAGAGCAATCAAGTACCACAGTGGTCAGCATGGTCAGGGAGACGCGAGGCGGCCCAAGGACTGGAGCTAAAGGCTTTTCACTACAAGATGTCCCAGTCCATCACTTCCCAGGTGAAAATGGGCCATACGGCTTCTCATGGTTATGTCATGAAATTAAAATAAAACACCACAGTGACAAACCTTCTCACCAAAACCAAGACCTTCAGACGTCTTCCCCCACTAAGCCCTAGACAAGGGGACAGGGGATAATGTTGACACAGTTTATTTTTGACTCTTGGGAATAAATATTCAACTGCCATAAACTTCTCTCTTAAAAACAAGACCCTGCCTTCTACTGTTCGGTCCATGTAAGGCTACGACACAGAGCTTTACAACAGGACCCGGGCTTTGTTGGACAGTGCTGGATTGTCAGGCTTCTAACTCCATTTACATGAACTGAAAGCTCACAATCACCCTGTCTCATAGCTGTTACGACTCCCATTGTGTTAGCAAGAAAACAAGCCTCAGAAAGGTGTTGTTTTTTTTTCCCCCAAATCACTCAGCTTATAAGTAGCGGCATCATAATTTCCATCCAAATGTCCCAGCCATTCTGTGTCTAGAGTCATTTGTGCCATTCTGTCCCATCTACTTGCAAAGAAGAGAAGAACAGCAGAAGGTTTCTGGAGCCCATTTGTATGTGACTGTGTTCCCTGGGTTATCCCAAACCTCCACTGAAGTCTTATTTGTGAATCATCCTCCTCTCAGCTGGTTGAGTCACCACGACAACAAATTTAAGTTACATTTGTTGAGTTCCCACCTGTTCTCCGCAAGAGCTTTATGAGGTACTGTTTGTGTTAGTCTGCTTGGGCTACCATCACAAAATACCACAGACTGGGTGGCTTCAACAACAGACACTTATTGGTCCACACTTTTAGAGACCAGAAGTCCGTGATCAAGACTTAGGTAGATTCAGTTTCTGATGAAGGTTCTCTTCCTGACTTACAGACCGCTGCCTTTTCATGTGTCCTCATGTGGCCTTCCCTCTGTGCCTGTGCAGAGGGGGAAAGAGAGAGAGAGAAATCTGGTGGCTCTTCCTTTTCTTATAAGGACACCAATCCTATCAAATTAAGGCCCTGTACTTATGACTTCATTTAACCTTAATTACATGCTAAAGTGGGGCTTCCCAGGTGGCTCAGTGGTAATGAATCTGCCTGCCAACGCAGGAGACACAGGTTCAGTCCCTGGGATGGGAAGATCCCCTGGTGAAGGAAGTAGCAACCCCACTCCAGTATTCTTGCCTGTAGAATCCCCATGGACAGAAGAGCCTGATGGGCTATAGTCCATGGGGACACAAAAGAGTCAGACACAACTTAGCAACTAAACAGCAGCATCCCTAAAGGCTTCTCCAAATATAGTTAGGGTTAGAACTTCAACATAGGAATTTAGGAGAGATACAATTCAGTTCCTCATACAATTATTTTCCCTATTTTGCGCTTGAGGACGCTGAGGCTAGAGGAGGAAAGTAGCTATGTCAGAGCCAAAAAGGCAAGTCTTGAACCCAAGACATTCAATGGAAGAAACACACCTTTACCCCCTTCATCTATCCCACTGTAGTAAATTAATGTGTATGGACACTTAATTAATTAGTATGTGGACACTTTGGCCAGCATATACCTGGGGGAGCAGGCTGGGTGGTGGCAGAGAAATTTACAGGAGAAGGGAAATCTTAGGAAGAGTGGATTCATTCATGGCAAGCAAGTTCTGCCCACTCTCCCCAGCAGGGCTTCACCCTCCATTGCCAAACGTGGAGGTTCTAGGTCTGAGGTTTAATACGAGATGACAATTTCACCTACATACTTCCAATAAAAAAGAAATATTATAGTCTAGACTCTGGAGTCACTAAGAGTTTGGCATTTCTGGTGGCAAAGCAGGGAGCCTATGGTTCAAAATCATCCTGCTTCTTTCAACACAGAGAAATATCAAATAAGCTATGGGGATCACAAAGTTCCCTTTTATTACCACAAACAGACCCAGACATCCTGGGTGACCCCATGCTCCCAACCTCTCCTCTTTCCCCCTGACATCTCAGTGTATTTGTCTGGCATCCTCTTCCCTCTACCTGGTATGCTATGGGGAAATAATAATTTTTTAAATGCCCAGTGGTCATAATGGCTAAAATGTCTTCTATTTGTGTTTCACTGATTCATTCAACAGATGTTTGTTGCCTCCCTTTCATAGATCAGAAAATACCCTAAGCACCAGAATTATAAGATAGAATAAGACAGAAATATCCTTGTCCTCAAAGCACACACGTTCTAGTAGGGAACTTATACTATGATGAGGTTCTTAACCTTTATCTTAAGGAGAACGTTGCCACCGCTAAGCCAGTCACGATCAGTGTGAAATCAAACATGATTTGCAGTCATGATTAGAAGATCTGGTTTCAAGCCCTAGCTTCTGTCTTTTATTTATCCACGTAACATCCACTATGTACCAGGAATTATGCTTGGTGCTAACGATATAGAAATGACTAGGGGGGAGAGACAGACCATCACAATGCAATGTGCTAAGTGCTATAAAAGAATTACCGTCAAAGTGCTTTTGAATTATAGAGGTGGGAGCAGTTTGATCTCAGAGTAAAATACAGACCACTTCACAGAAGAAATTAAATATTTGAGCTAAGTAATTAAGGAGCAAGAATCTTCTAGGTAAAGAAAGTGAGGGGGTCTATTATTCAAGATGAATAAAAGTACACAGCACTTGGGGAAAACTGGGCAAAAAATCAGCAGAGCTGATGATGATTTTAGGCAGGTGGGACAAAGTGTCAAGAACACAAACTGGCCAGAGATCTGTCTCCATTTCTGTGATTACTTTAGAAACCCAACTCTAACAGTTCTCACATCCTCATATTTTAGTGGCACAATTGGAGGACAATACAAAAAATTACCTCTATAAATGCTTCTATTCTCAGAGTGTACATGCAGGCAGACATGTATACAGATACATATATATATATTTAATATACATGTATTAGCCTGTAAATATATCATAATGAGATATAACAGTACTGGGATACTTCATACTCCATTTGGATGATATGATGGTACCAATAGTTATTAAATTTGACTTGGAATATAAAGTATATTTACCACCTATCGAGACAGAAGAATTGGCCTCCAATGCCATAAAATTGAGGATATCAGAACTTACATCAGGAAATCCTATACATGCCCTGTCAAAATCTTTGACTCAACTAAATGATGTTTAAAATCCACTGCTTCAAAGTCATTACGACAGATTAAAAGCAATCCTCTGCCATTAGCCAGAGGGTAACGGACTCTGAGAGGGAACAGTTCTGTAGGGAAACTTCCTACCACTCACTCAGAAAACTGCTGCCCAACAGCACTATGGCGCAGCCTTCATGAAGATACTGTAGAAACAGTAAAGCATAAACTTATTGCTGTGTCACCCTTAGTGCTATTTGTTATGGTTGCAACTTTCTACTTTCCAGGCATGGGAATGTTACATTTTATTCAAGAGTTTATTGTATTCCTTAAAAGACTAAAAATGGAGCCACCTTATGACACTGCAATCCCATTCCTGGGCATCTATCTGGAGACAACCATACTCTGAAAAGATACATGCACCCCAGTGTTCACTGCAGCACTGTTGACAATAGTCAAAACATGGAAGCAACCTGAATGTCCATGAACAGAAGAATAGATAAAAAAGATACGACACATGTATAGACAATGGAATATTACTCAGCCATAAAATGGAATGAAATAATACCACTTAGAGCATCATGGATACAACTAGAGACTACCATACTTAGTGAGGTAAATCAGAAAGAGAAAGGCAAATATTATGTGACATTGTTTATACATGGAATATTAAAAAAAATAATACAAATGGACTTATTTACCAAACAGAAACAGACTCACAGACTTAGAGAATGAATTTAAGGTTACCAGAAGAGAAAGGTTAGGAAGAAGGATATATTACAAGTTTGGGATTCACATATACACAGTTGTTGCTGTTGTTTAGTAGCTAAGTCACGTCTGACTCTTTTGCAACTCCATGGACTGAAGCCCGCCAGGCTTCTCTGTCTATGGAATTTCCCAGGGAAGAATTCTGGCATCGATTGCCATTTCCTTCTCCAGTGGATCTTCCTGACCCAGGGATTGAACCCACGTCTCCCACACAAGAGGCATCTCCTGCATTGCAGGTGGATTCTTATCGCTGAGATACTAGGGAAGCCTGACATATATACACTACTATGGCACCCCACTCCAGTACTCTTGCCTGGAAAATCCCATGGATGGAGGAGCCTGGTAGGCTGCAGTCCATGCAGTCGCGAAGAGTTGGACACGACTAAGCGACTTCACTTTCACTTTTCACTTTCATGCATTGAAGAAGGAAATGGCAACCCACTCCAGTGTTCTTGCCTGGAGAATCCCAGGGATGGGAGAGCCCGGCCATCTGTGGGGTCGCACAGAGTCGGACACGACTGAAGCGACTTACCAGCAGCAGCACAGATATATAAATAGATAACCAACAAGGACTTACTCTGTAGCACAGAGAACTCTACTCAACACTCTGTAATAACCTAAATGTGAAAAGAATCTGAAAACAATAGACACAAGTATAACTGAATCTCTGCTGTACACCTGAACTAACACAACACTGTAAATCAACTATTCTCCAATATAAAATGTAATTTTTTTCTAAAAAGAACTTATTGTGGATTTTCCAAACCTTTTTTCCTTTCTCGTGATGGCCAATGATCATAGCTGTTTCATCAGCCTGGCTCTGGGATGGTATATCCAGAAGCAGATCTTGAGCCACTTTGTGACATATATACACAGCAAGTGAGAAATAAACTTCAGTGTTCAAAACCAATAAAAAATGGGGATTGTTTGTTACTAGGTATAATCCAGCCTTATCTACCATAATCTAGGTAGGTGTCTTTTGTAAATGATGAAATTGAGGCTCCAAACAGCAAGTCACAGAGTCACAATACAAACTCTGTCCTCCTATCCCAAGTTTGACCTCCCTTTCACTATACTTCAGGCTTCCCTGGTGGCTCAGACGGTAATGAATCTGTCTGCAATGCAGAACACCCAGGCTTGATCCCTCGATCAGGAAGATCCCCTGGAGAGGAGAATGGCTACCCACTTTAGTGTTCTTGCTTGGAGAATCCCATGGACAGAGGAGCCTAGCAGTCTACTTTGGGGTCGAAAAGAGTTAGATACAACTGAGCAACTAACACTTTCACTATCACTTCTATTATCTATTTCTAGGGCAAGATGTTTTCCTGACAAATGTAACTCAGCTATCACCTGAGGCTTGGACCTCAAGATCTAGATGCTTGACTTGAATCCCATTTCAATGTTTTATAGAAAGTCAAATCTTTCTCTGAGAGTTTTAAATTCTCAGAGGTCTTCTGAGCCCAGACCTGTGTCAGCTTCCTACAATCCTGACTCCTTATTCCACATTTACAAAATGTGAAACCAAGTCCCTTTGCCAATTTCTAAAAAGACAAAATCTACCAACAACACACACATTCACACACACACACACAGAGACCAGGTGAAGAGGCCTGACAGCATACTTAGATCAGACAATTGAGTATCTCATTTTAGATGCCTCTGGTCTTTAAAAGTCCTTTTAGGCCACCCTACTTCCAGGAGAGTTCCTTTTGTGACCTGTGCCCCCACCTGCTCCTGGCTCCTTTTTTCTCCCCCTCCTCCCACCTTCCTCTCCCTCTGCCCTTCAGAACAAGTCAGCTTTCCCTTGTTTTCATTTCCCAGCTTCGATGGTCAAAATCAGCAAGACTTTCAGTATTCCATTTGACAGAAACTCCCCTCTTCAACAGTCCATGGTGGCTATTTTTAAAAGTACTTTTTCTATTATACAAACTTTGAAAGTCCTTGTTTTCTATCTTTCTTGATGTTATGGATAGCCCTTTCAGATACCAAAGTAGAACAGCTTTAAGGCGATGCTATTCAATTCCCTCACTCAACACCACCTACCAGCAGACATGTCTTGAGATCTGTGCCAGGGAAGGTAAGAGGCGAAAAACATCCAGTCCCTGACTTCAAGAATGTGTACTTTCAAGTTGAAGATCTATGGTAATTATCACACAGAACATCTCAAAAACCTCCCATGTTGTTACTGGAAAGGTAGGATTTCTGAAGGTCAGGTGAGTTCAGTGAGGAGCTGATGTGGTCAAGCAAGGTCTCAAGAGAAGTTGAGACTTGAGGAAGGACTCAGTGGGTATACAAGGGTTGAAAGATACACAAGATGGAAGCTTCCATCAGGCAGTGGGGAGCGTGTAAGTGATAGAACATCTAAGTCAAGACAAGCTGCTGGAAGAAATATTGCTGTATACTGGTGATACTTTGCCTCATTTTCCAACGTCTTTCTAGTGCACCATGTTAAGAACCCTAGAAACTCCCAGAAAACATGTATCAGACCACATGTTTCTACCTCAAGCTCGAGTCCTTATCAGTTCAGTTCAGTTCAGTCACTCAGTCGTGTCTGCCTCTTTGCGACCCCATGAACTGCAGAATGCCAGGCCTCCCTGTCCATCACCAATTCCCAGAGTTCACTCAAACTCACGTCCATCGAGTTGGTGATGCCATCCAGCATCTCATCCTCTGTTGTCCCCTTCTCCTCCTGCCCCCAATCCCTACCAGCATCAGAGTCTTTTCCAA
>NW_011494755.1:3463105-3479478 GCF_000754665.1 Bison bison bison
GTTCAAAAGCATCAATTCTTCAGCGCTCAGCTTTCTTCACAGTCCAACTCTCACATCCATACATGACTACTAGAAAAACCATAGCCTTGACTAGACCTTATCCTACCCCAGTAACTCTCAAATGGTGATCCCACAAAATGATCATCTATAATGAGTTGGACTAATGAGTTCTTCATCTAAAGCCTCTTTTTCTAATTGTTGAGGAAAAACATTAATGCATAAACTTTCTTTCCCTTTTGAGTTTTCTTCTCTACATTTTAGTCCTTTTACTCAAGTATCCACTCAAATATTAACAACAAAATTGTAAGTTGCAAGTAAATGTTACTAGAGAAAATAAGCAATAGTCTGCACTTAGCTTTTCTTTGTTTACATTTGTTCCTTTATGAACAAGTAGTCATGGAGGTAGGAATTCAGGCTTTGGAGCCATTTTGCTTGGGTTCACACTTCTGCTTCACTACTCATAAACTGTGTTCTTCCTTGGGAAAGTTATTTAACCTCTCAGTACCTGAGTTTTCTCACCTGTAAAACTGGGATGCTTATAACACGATTTCATGGGGTTGTATTTGAGAATTAAATGAGTACATATACACACACAAATAAACACATAATATATTACAAGCATTAGAAATAGCTCTATTATTTCATTTATGACAATGAAATAATACTAATATTAATAATAGCTAACGTGCTTCCCTAGTAGCTCAGACAGTAAAAGAATCTGCCTGCAATGCAGGAGACCCAGGTTCAATCCCTTGGTTGGGAAGATCCCTTGGAGAAGGGAATGGCTACACACTGCAGTATTCATGCCTGGAGAATTCCACAAGAGGAGCCTGGTGGGCTTCAGTCCATGGGGTCACAAAAAGCTGGACAGGATTGAGCAACTAACACTTTCCTTCACTTCTACTTTTAGTATATATCAGGCATTGTTGTTGTTGCTTAGTCACTACGTCTCATCCGACTCTTGAAACTCCATGGACTATAGCCCACCAGACTTCTCTCTCCATGGGATTTCCCAGGCAGGAATACAAGAGTAGGTTGCCATTTTCTTCTCCAGGGGATCCTCCCAACCCAGGGATGAAATCCACATCTCCTGCACTGGAGGCAGCTTCTTTATCACTGAGCCACCAGGAAAGTCCAAATCAGCCATTGTCAGGCACTAACTAATTTATTAATAAATGTTAGCTATTATCATTGTTGGGCTTCCCTGATGACTCAGTGATAAAGAATCCACCCGCAATGCAGAAGACATGGATTCAATCCCTGGGTTGCAAAGATCTCCTGGAGCAGGAAATGGCAACCCACTCCAGTATTCTTGCCTGAAAACCATTCCATGGATAGAAGAACCTGGCTGGCTACAGTCCACAGGTTTGCAAAGAGCTGGACACAAATTAGCGACTAAACAACAACAACAATTACTTTTATTATCATCATTCGTGTTGTTGTTTTATTATAGAGTTGCTCCTAATGCATACAATAGAAAGAAAGGCATCATTATTCTACAGTGCTCTGAAGCCATCTCCATGCCTGTCCTGGTCTCTGCCACCTTAAACACATTCAGAAGGCTTGCACTGCTCATCAAGGAGGCTGATGTCATTCTTCCTTTCCGTACACTTTCATACCAGCAACTTTTCATCCACATTTCAAAATAGAACATTTGCTTCTAGTTGGATGAAAATCCCTGTTTTGAAGCCAGCAAGGCATCCAGAACTCATGGACTGTTCCAGTGTATGCTAGATAAAGAGGAGAAACCCTAGAGGAAGATGCTTAAGATTTTCTACTATTGCTGCTATCTGGGGGTCCTTTATGCATTTGCTTCAGACAAGGGTGCAATTATGTGTAGTTATGTAGTTCTCCAAAGTAATATATTCTAATGTTGGAATCGTGGTCAGAGCTTCTTTCTATGGCTTTGAATCCTGTCACTCCTCAGGAGTTCTTATTAAAATGGAGAAAATGGAACACGATGCATTGCAATTCCATTTAAAGATTCTCTCAGTAAGCAAATTAATCCTGACATCGCCCTGAAACTGAGTACACTCTGTGCTTAAATGATTACTCTGGACGATACTTAAAAGTCCTTAACCATCGTGCTTCTTCGGAGAACTCGTATGCTAGGAGGCTTTCAGTCAATCCCCCACCAACCAGATGGTTAGGATTCTCACAGATTCTCTTTTACCCAAGGCAAGGGTATGAAATTAAATGGCCAAATTATTAAAGCAGCACTTATCTTCTGATTATGAGTCCTTGTTTAGAGACTGACATATTACAAATCCAGTCAATACCCTGCCGAGGGCATAGCTATTTGCACTGCAGAGGTGTCTCTTTTGCTCGTGACTGCAGATTTGGGGATTTTCTGATGTATATATTTTGGGCTTCTGTGGTGGCACCAGTTGTAAAGAACCTGCCTGTCAATGCAGGAGACATAAGAGACATTGGTTGGATCCCTGAGTCGGGAAGATCCTCTGGAAGAAGCAATGGCAACCCACTTCAGTATTCTTGCCTGGAGAATCCCATGGACAGAGGAGCCTGGCGGGCTGTGGTCTATAGGGTCTCAAAGAGTCAGACACGAATGAAACAACTTAGCACACACATGATGTGTACATTTCAAGATTCTCCTGTTGCAAAAGACTGCAGTGAACCAACCTGTAAGGTCTCACTGGATTGAAACAGTGAGGTCATTTTCAATGGCCCGAGGAAAAAAATCTCTACATCATCAATATGGCTGCATGATTAAGTATCCCAGCAAACAAGGGCATAGCCTCCACAAGCAGTACTTCCTACAATGCACAGACAAAAACCTTTAAATAACTGACTCACCAGATCAAGAAAAGTACTGGGACCAGGATCTCCATAATTAATTTCAGATATAGCAAACCCAGGCAAACTGCAGAGACTCACATTAAAACTGTGCTCACAAATTTAGCTACGTGAAGTGCAAGTTCTCCAAAAGAAAGGACATTATTAACCAAGCATGCTTTTCAGAATCCATTAGACTGGAATCCAGTGCCCATAACCTGTCATCAAGAGTTCCTGATTATCAGAAACAGTGAATGTGTTAGATTGGAAGATATTCAGGGAATATAGGTCAAGTTGCTTTCGATAAATACTTAAAAATAGTGGTTACTAATTCTAAAGGCTTCATATCAGGCATTTTTAAAAACAGATATTATATCCAACCTCATGATAACTTTGCAAAGTGAGTGCCATTATCCCCAAGCGGAACAAGTAAAGTTTAGGGGTATTGGGTCATCCTCTGAAGGCCTAAGACATAGCAAGTGGCAGAACCAGGAAAACTCAGGTGTGTTCCACGCCAAACCGTGCTTACTTTTCCACCTACTGAACTGCTTCCCCAATGTGTGCATGGTGTTTGTCTGTATAGCAATTGCCTCCTTGACTTCCGTCAACAGTTCTCTGATGTAAGTATTAATGTCTTTGTTTCAAAGACGGAAGCTAAGGTTCAAGAAGATGAGGGACAGCTAAATGTCACATAGATAGTAAGTGGCAGTTGTCTCCCAATGGTACCACAGTGTACATGTGCTGGAATTACCAACAGAACTCCATCACCAACCAAGAGAGCAAGATTCAAATAGAACTGAGTTGTGGTAGAACCTTAATCAGACACATTCCATTTAACTTTTTTCAAAGTCTGTTGCCATGGTTGTTAAGACCAGCATGCATTCCTTCAGATTACAACAATCTCACAGCTGACGATGCTAGAAATTGCATTGTGAGGTGTCATTACACGGGGAGCGAAACCAAAAAAAAGAAAAAGAAAATTTAGTTTACAGCAATAAGCTTTAGCACCCAAGGTCACTGTTCCATTCGGAATTGCATTTAAATGTTTTTACCTTTTATGATAACCTATGGGGAAAACAATTTGAAAAAGACAATATAAATAGAAAGATAGATATACATATATATATGTATAACTGAATCACTTTACTGTACACCTGAAACTAACACAGCATTGTATTATATTATAATAAATCAACTGTGTGTCAATAAAAATAAATTTAAAAAACAATTATTTTTACCAACCTTTACTATTATTATTATTATTTTAAAAGTGCATGATATCTTTATAGAAAGAAATATTAAATATAAAAGAGTAGAAAAAATGCAGAAAGCTCATAGTTCCAGCATCCCAAGTCAACTACAATATCAATTTAAGGTTGGGTTTTCTTTTTTCATGCTCTTTTTAATATGTATATATAATTTTACATATCTTACAAATGTGATTATACTGGAATTATAACTTGACATCTTACATTATAACATGGGCATAAACAATGCCAGGTTAATGGCTGCTTAATTATCAATTGAGCATGGTTACCATGATTTGTGTAATATTTTTCTCAACAGAATAGTCTTTCATCTTTTACCAACTGATCTCTGTTATAAAGAACATTTTGGGCAACTCCTATTGCTGCCATTAGCTATGACTCTGGAGTGGTTTTAAAATATATCACAAACTAATCAAACTTACAAGTTTTGCACAGCAAAGGAAACCATAATCAAAATGCAATGACAACCTATAGAACAGGAGGAAATTTTTGCAAACAATTCCACCGACAAGGGCTTAATCTCCAAAATATATAAACAGCTTATACAACTCAACAACAAAAAAACAAAGCGCTCAGTCAAAAACTGGGCAGAAGACCTAAGCAGACGTTTCTCCAAAGAAGAAATACAAATGGCCAAGAGGCACATGAAAAGATGCTCAACAATGCTAGTTTTTAGAGAAATGCAAATCAAAACTACAGTGAGGTACCACCTCACACTGGTCAGAATGGCCATCATTAAAAACTCTACAAATAACAAATGCTGTAGAGACTGTGGAGGAAAGGGAACCCTCCTGTACTGTTTGTGGGAAAGTAAGGAGGTGCAATCACTGTGGAAAGCTACATGGAGGTTCCTCAGAAAACTAAAAATAGAATTACCATATGATACGGCAAGCCCGCTCCTGGACATGTATCCAGACAAGTGTGTGTGTGTGTGTGTTAGTCACTCAGTCGTATCCAACTCTTTGCAACCCCACGGACTATAGCCCACCAGGCTTCTCTGTCCATGGAATTCTCCAGGCAAAAATAATGGAGTGGATTGCCATTCCCTTCTCTAATCCAGATAAAACTGTAATTCAAAAAGATACATGTATCCCTCTGTTCTAGCAGCACTACTCAAAATAGCCAAGACATGGAAACAACCTAAATGTCCATCAACAGATGAATGGATAAGAAAGATGTGGCACACATATACAATGAAATTGTACTCAGCCATAAAAAAGATCAAAACAATGCCATTTGCAGCAAAATGGATGCAACTAGAGATTATCATACTAAGGGAAGTAAGTCAGAAAAATAAATACTATATGTAATTTGTATGTGGAATCTAAAAAGTGACACAAATGAATCTATGAAATGGAAACAAAATCATGAACTCAGAGAACAGTTGACTGGAGATTGCCAAAGGGAAGGAGCTTGGGGACGGGGGGACAGTAAGTGGAAGGTTGAGGTTAACAGATGTAAGCTTTTATACATAGAATGAATAAACTACAAGGTTCTGTACAGCACAGAGAACTGTTTTATCATAAACTGTTTTATCATATCATTGAATATCATATATTCAATATCCTATGATAAAACTTAATAGAAAAGAATATTTAAAAGAATGTAGATAAATACATATATGTATAAATGAATCACTTTGCTGTACAGTATAAATGAACAAAATATTGTAAATCAATTATTCTTCAACAAAAATATTAAAACTGAAAAATAAAAAAAGGACATTGCAATGGGCGTCTTTATGCACAGAGTTTTATTTTTTCAATATATAGGCTTATTTCATTGCAAACTCAGAAATGGAATTAATGATCATTTTTAAGACTCTTAGTAGATGTTGTCAAATCATTTCTCTAAATGAACACTTTATATGATTTCAGTTTAGACCATGAAATTTTTACACCTGGTCTTATGTCTGTGGATATGTTTCCTAGTTTATAGTTTATGGGAACTTGATTAGAATTTTTATCCTACTGGTGTATGAAAATTGTATAAATTTTAATTATGTTGAATAGGTTCATACAGCTTTTCAAGTCTACTGTATCCTTCTACTTCTCTGTATATTCATTCTATTAATTTTTGAGGGTTTGATATTGAAACTCCAACTAAAGATCTTAGTTTATATACTTAGAAAATAATTATAATATATAGTAAAACTATATGTAACTTTGTTCTGTATTCCAAGCCCCCATTAATATATTATCATATTTTTATAATTTAAAAAATAAAAGAGAAAAAAATTATTTCTCTAAATGTATTTCCCACTTGTAATATCATATCTTTTGAATATCCCAATTTAAACAAGTTGACAGAAAATTTCCCAAAATATTCTCTGCAAAACTATGAGCCTATCTCACTCATTATGAATTTAGCCAACGCACCAATTAATTCTTATACTAGAAATGATCTATGGCCCCAAAGAAAAAACTAAAGACGTTCCAACAGATAATGTGTTCTCAAAGCAGTGCTACCCTTTTGGCCATGTCCTTCCCTTCATTATTGCCTAATAGTTGGGCACTGTGGAGAATGCAGCTGCATCCACAAACTCTTAAGCAGAAACCCAGATACAATATTTTTTTTAATTTTATTTAATTTTTAAACTTTACATAATTGTATTAGTTTTGCCAAATATAAAAATGAATCCACCACAGGTATACATGTGTTCCAGATACAATATTTTTTGACATTTTGGTTCTGGATGTTCTTGCTGGTGGTGGGGATGTTGCAAAGCCTTGCCTTGTCCAAGGGGGTCAACACCTGATCGTCCATGAAGCACCTGTCATTCAGGAAAGGTCATTTCAGGTTACAAGCCTTCACTTTGGAAATTCATTTCCCCATAAAATTCTCCAATGTCAGGATATCTTGGAAGAACTATACCTTAAAAGAAATGAGTTGGGGCTACAGTGAGTCTTCAAAAAGGAGGACTGATCTCTGAAAGGATAGAAAACTTTATTTGCCAGAATCCGGTTCTGGGCTGGGGAGTTGGAGGAATAATCCCAGGACAAAGAAAGAGGAATGGAAAGATGAAGGGGCAAGGAATATAGAGCGAGGGTCAGAGACTGAGAATGGTAGATTGAATTGGAAATGGAAAGAAGAGAAACTTTTTATATTATTGGATGATTAATGAAGAAAAAAACAAAATACTTTGCTAAATGATATATAGTGTAAACCCCTGGGGTAGTCCTTCAAGAAAAGATATTAAAGATCCACATCACTTGCCAGTCTTTAGAGTTAAATTGATAGTGGTTTGGGGTGGTGAAAAAGAAAAGCAAAAAGGCAAAATGCTTGTCTGAGGAAGCCTTACAAAGAGCTGTGAAAAGAAGAGAAGCGAAAGGCAAAGGAGAAAAGGGAAAATATACCCATTTGAATGCAGAGTTCCAAAGAATAGCAAGGAGAGATAAGAAAGCCTTCCTCAGTGATCAATGCAAAGAAATAGAGGAAAATAACAGAATGGGAAAGACTAGGGATCTCTTCAAGAAAATCAGAGATAACAAGAGAACTTTTCATGCAAAGATGGACACACTAAAGGACAGAAATGGCATGGACCTAACAGAAGCGGAAGATATTAAGAAAAGGTGGCAAGAATACACAGGAGAACTATACAAAAAAGATCTTCACGACCCAGATAATCACGATGGTGTAATCACTGACCTAGAGCCAGACATCCTGGAATGTGAAGTCAAGTGGGACTTAGGAAGCATCACTACGAACAAAGCTAGTGGAGGTGATGGAATTCCAGTTGAGCTGTTCCAAATCCTAAAAGATTATGCTATGAAAGTGCTGGACTCAATATGCCAGCAAATTTGGAAAACTCAGCAGTGGCCACAGGACTGGAAAAGGTCAGTTTTCATTCCAATCCCAAAGAAAGGCAATGCCAAAGAATGCTCAAACTACTGCAACTTGCACTCATCTCACATACTAGCAAAGTAATGCTCAAAATCTTCCAAGCCAAGCTTCAACAGTACGTGAACTATGAACTTCCAGATGTTCAAGCTGGATTTAGAAAAGGTAAAGGAACCAGAGATCAAATTTCCAACATCTGTTGGATCATCGAAAAAGCAAGAGAGTTCCAGAAAAACATCTACTTCTGCTTTGTTGACTATGCCAAAGCCTTTGACTGTGTGGATCACAATGAACTGTGGAAAATTCTTAAAGAGATGGGAATACCAGAGCACCTGACCTGCCTCTTGAGAAATCTGTATGCAGGTCAAGAAGCAACAGTTAGAACTGGACATGGAACAACAGACTGGTTCCAAATAGGGAAAGGAGTACGTCAAGGCTGTATGTTGTCACCCTGCTTATTTAACTTATATGCAGAGTAGTACATCATGAGAAATGCTGGACTGGCTGAAGCACAAACTAGAATCAAGATTGCCAGGAGAAATACCAATAACCTCAGATATACAGATGACACCACCACCCTTATGGCAGAAAGTGAAGAACTAAAGAGTCTCTTGATGAAAGTGAAAGAGGAGAGTGAAAAAGTTGGCTTAAAACTCAACATTCAGAAAACTAAAATCATAGCAACTGGTCCCATTACTTCATGGCAAATAGATGGGGAAACAGTGGAAACAGTGAGAGAATTTATTTTGGGGGGCTCCAAAATCACTGCAGATGGTGATTGCAGCCATGAAATTAAAAGATGCTTGTTCCCTGGAAGAAAAGTTATGACCAACTTAGACAGCTTATTAAAAAGCAGAGACATTACTTTGCCAACAAAGGTTTGTCTAGTCAAAGCTTTGTTTTTTCCAGTAGTCATGTATGGATATGAGAGTTGGACTATAAAGAAAGCTGAGTGCCGAAGAATTGATGCTTTTGAACTGTGGTGTTGTAGAAGACTCTTGAGAGTCCCTTGGACTGCAAGGTGATCCAACTAGTCCATCCGAAAGGAAATCAGTCCTGAATATTCATTGGAAGATCTGATTCTGAAGCTGAAACTCCAATACTTTGGCCACCTGAGGCGAAGAACTGACTCATTTGAAAAGACCCTGAAGCTGGGAAAGACTAAAGTCAGGAGGAGAAGGGGATGACAGAGGATTGAGATGGTTGGATGGCATTACTGACTCAATGGACATGAGTTTGAGTAAACTCTGGGAGTTGGTGATGGACAGGAAGCCTGGCGTGGTGCAGTCCATGGGGTCACAAAGAGTCAAATATGACTGAGTGACTGAACTGAACTGAACTGGGGTGTTGGCAGTGAATTGAATTTATTGGGCTGTTTTTATGTGTCACCTGGCAAGAGCAGGTCTCCTGGTGACTCACCTGGAGTTAAATGACTGTTTCTCAACAAAACCACTCTGTATGAGCTGGGCCTTCACCAAAGTTCACATATTAATACTTTATAAGCTGATTTGCTCCTGTCAACATGCACCTCTCTCTTCCCATTATTACCCCAAGGTTATGAATTTCACTTGTGAAACTTCTAATCTCTCTTTCACTCTCCTGCTGTTGATTTCAGCCTTGACCACAGCTCCCAACTTTCACCCCCATTTTCATGTTTCTTCCAAGTATGGGCTTTACTACCTATCTACCCTACATGCATTCCCATGGCATTTCCCCCCAGCCTGATTGCTAGTATTTAACTCCATAGTTTCACTTGGCCTAGGCAGCTATCAATAGTCTACACAGCAAGAATAGCTTACCAGCCACACAAACAAGAAGATAAATTCATGAAAAGACTTCTGGTTGTCACATATCATTTTGACAAATTACACATCAGAGGCAGAAATCTAGAAGTCCAGTTGGAACTTCAATATCATCTTACGTTTTACATTAATATTCTACCACTCAATAGGAGAAAAGTCACATCTTATTTGAGGGTTAGGTTCCAGTGTTCATTTTAGGTAAAAATTCAATATAGAAGAAAATAAATACTACTCTTGAAAACTCCTTAAATCATGTTTTTTTTTTTTCTTCATGGTTTCATATAATTCTTCCTAGTATGGGCTTTATTGTAGAAGCCAATTGTCGAAGCCAAAAATACCCAGTTTTTCTTCTAGGATAAGAATGCATCACCAATGTTTCAGCTGAGCACCAAAGAAAATCGTTGGCATGTGTTTAGAGGCCAGCTTACAGAAAAAACATAAACTATGTCTTAAACTCTAGATATAGAATTAGCATGGCAAGATGCTCCCACCAGTAGAGGCATGTGGCCACTTAGAGAGACACTTAGGAACACCAGAATTATAGCTTCCAATTCACAGTCATTCTGAGATATAAGATCACTGAGTGGAAATATAAACAGAAATATCTATGCATCAGAGTAGTTATACCTACTCCTAGACTTAGGTATAAGTCTTCAGTATTAAGTCCTAAAATATTCATTCATTCATTTATTCCAGAAACACATACCATATGCCTACTCTGTACCAATTATTGTGTTGGGTACCAAAGCAGTTAACAGAGCAGTTGGGTAAAAGACACATTTTCTTGATTCTCTAGGAGCTCATTGTCTGGTAAGAGACAAACACTTGAGCTGATATTGATAACTGATCAATTTTAATCAAAACTGACCCACTTATCCATTCTGATAATAAAACAGCAGTGTAAATTTATGGAAATGTAGTGGGAAGCCTTATGAACTTTACCTGGGATGAGTTATGATAGAAATCATAGGAACTTCAGAAAAGAGGCTCATTGATGATACATGTACAATTCTCAATGCAAAAAGTGGGGCTCGTAGCTCCTACTCTAAAGATAAAAGAATATATTATTCATGACATGTTTTCTCCCAAAACAAAGTTTTCAATCTCCCTACTATTATTAGTTCATCTGTTCATATATTCAATCTCTTAAATTTTCAAACACTATGCTGCAGAGATTAGAAGGTGGGTTCTGAAGTATCTCGGCCTGGATATTGTGCATAGATTTGGCAATTACCCAAGCTCTCTAAATCTCATCACATCCTCTTTAAAATGTGAATAGTCCCCACATCTTGGGATTTTTTTTAAAAAAGTTAATTGAGATGATACATGCAAAGTCCTTAACATAGTCCCTAGATCAGAATATATGGTCCATAAATATGTCTGTTATCAGTGACTGTGCTGTTTTTAAAGATGACTAGGGGCTCTCTGGGAAAAAGTAGAGGGGATTTGAAGCCAAAGGAAAAACTTATGCCAACAAACACAATGAAGAAAGCATACCATGTGTTAAGGGAACAAGACAGTTCAGTTTGGTGGTTATGAAGTGGGTGTGATTGAGGGGAGTGTCAAGTGATGAGATTGGAAAGATAAGTTGGGTGCAGATTGTGAAAGACCTTGTAAACCATATGAACCATATGAGTTTGAACTTTATCCTGCTGCCAAGGAGAAGACAATGGAGATCTTTAAGCAAGGAAGCAACATGATGGCATTTTTTTTTTTTTAGGATGAAAACTAGCAGCAAAGCATATAAGACATTGGAAAGAGGAGAGAGGGAGGCAGTGATATGGGTAGGAAATGTCTGCAATAATCCTGGCAAGAAAAATCCAGGATGGTGGGAATGAATGGTAAATGAAGTAGAATTGAATTTGAGGGCTATTATTAATGTAGGATTAACATAACATAGTGATTCGTCAAATGTGAGGAACAAGAGAAAAGAAAAAGTCTATGATGACTCTTGCTAGAATTAAGGAAGACAAGAAGACAGAGGCACAGTGATTGTGTTGGTCAGAGAAATTAATATGTGAGTATGCAAGTTGTGCTGGTAGAGTGCTGAACAGGCAGTTGAAAACTGGGTCTGGAGTTCATTGCAAAGACTTGAGCTAAAGATATAAATTTGGGAATCATCAGAAAATACTAAGCAGTGAAAGCTCTGGGAATGATTCCATGAGGAGGAGTTCAACTTGCTATCTTCTTCGTCTATTGTGTTACCTTCCCTAGTGTTCACTCTTCTGAAATGAAGTGAAGCATAATCTAGCCCACATGGTCTCCAAAAGCAAGGTCTTCGAGCCATCCTAGAGCTATTCAACTTTTACCACATTTTATTCCCAAAATGCAACCATGGTAAGAACACCTCCCTTTCTAATGCAAAGGAAGTGACCGATGGCACTGAATTAACCAAAAACCACACATCTTGGATTTTTGAGGCTTTCTTACCTCTTGATGATGGACAGAAACTGGCTTCTTACCATGAATAATTCACCTCAATTTTGCTCAGCCACAAAATGTCAGGAAAAGTAAATTGCTCATTTTTTTTTACAAGGCAAGAATAAACTAATCTTCAGAAATTAACTGAATACACATTGACCAGAAAGCTCATCTTTTTATTACAGAAATCAAGGTTACCAGCCCCTTTACCTTCGTCTTCCTCTTAAGGCTTTGGGGGAGATTCTTCTCTAAAGATAAGTCTAAATTCTTTGCTGTGTTCTAGTTCCATATGACTTTGTATGACTCGTCTAGGACAAGAAATTTTGATTATAGATGTCTCTAAAGGGCTTACAAACTGGAGTGGTGCCTAGTTCCACCTCAGGCAATAGCCCTAGGCCAGTTATTTGAAGCAAATCAATGACCAAACACTATCATTTTGTAAAATAGTTCACCATTAACCTTGGTTGAGTGTAGAGAGTTTATGGGCAGGAGAATTACTAGAGAACCATCATGCCTCATCACCCTCAAGCTAAACGTTGGGCAAAAAAACAGGGTGCAGACTGCCAAGGATGCCTGTAAGCTGACTGATGGGTAAGATCAACCAGAATGGCTTGCTGGTTTCCTCATTGCTCAACAGACCATATCTTGTTAACAATAAGAGCCTTTTATACCAAATCACCAATGAAAAAACATAGAATTAAAATTTAGAAATGATGGATTCACATCCCACCTCCCATCTCAAACAAATCAATTAAATTTTCTAGCAGGTGGCTATTTGGAAAACAAATGAACCATCTTTGGAGTATTTTTTAAGCATAATAATAAATATTTTTTAAAAACCAGGGACTTCCCTGGTGGTGATCCAGTGGTTAAGAATCCACTTTCAATGTTGGGATCATAGATTTGATCCCCAGTCAGGAAACTGAAGATCCCACATGCTATGGAGCAGCTAAGCTTACATGCCACAACTAAGACCTGATTCAGCCAAAAAAAAAAAAAAAAAGCATGGTGTCAAACTTGCCCCAAATATCAGTACTGGATAAGCGTTGAATCTCTGCTTCAGTGACTCAGTGGGGTGGAACTATTGAAATTACAGATCTTGGATAACATTAGATGGAGGGTGTAGATGACCCAGCTTTATATTAACCATCAGCAAATTCATGCCCATTTGGGTGACAAAAAGATTCAAGACTCTTAAGTAGTTTCTCTGACCAATTTTTCAGGTGCTCACAAGAAAACCTATCTTTCCCACAACACACACACACAAAAGCTATAATCAACTGGTCACACAACTACTGAAGTGAAGAAAAAGCTTGAAACAGAAAAGGCAGAGCATATCTCGGATTCAGTAAAGTTTCGGATAGCTAGCTGCCTCTGAGGCTCCAAAGTAGAGTTGTCTTAATATGTTTTATGCATAACTATGCATAACTATGCATAACTAGTATCTTGCATAAGTTGTAAATTTGTGTCTGTTTCCTAGGGAATTAGACTATCTGTATTTCCCTCTCTCGTGTAACTTTTTGTTGGAGGAAAATTCCAAAGAAGTTCCACTGAATACAAAGAAATGAAGACAGCGAACTTGACAAAGAAACCAGCTTGTAAAAGGTGAAAGGACATTTAAGGAAAGTTGCCAAGATAAACAACATAGACTCAAATAAAACAAAGCACTTATAATGAATTAGTATTTTAGAGCTCAATCTCAAAGCCCAATATATGTCACTCTCATATATTATACTGAAAATCAGCATATACTTAGCAGATACTCATCAACAGGAAATTGACTTCTGGAACCCACCTGCCATTCAGCCCATAGCTTGCTACTGATACAAAGAAAGATTTATGTTTTTGTTCATACAGGGCCAGTGGAGGAGGTTTGAAGTTGCATCTTATTCATGACCAAATTCTCTCCAGCCAACCATGCAACTTTCTGGAACCATCTGTGAGAAGCTGTGGACTTTGTCATCCTGGGCCATTTATCCAGGCATGATGTTTAATTAACACACACAAAGTTGATGTGAAAGGCTTAGCAGCTCATCCCCTCACCCCTGTTGGCTTCATTGCCTCATTAGAAAAGCCCTAGATGGCTGACCAGCCAGACAAAACTAACAAGCACATTTTGCTAACCATCCATAGTAGCAGTAACTAACATTTTCATAAAGATTCATGGTTTACAAAATGCTGTTATGTATGCAGTGTTCTCTGTGGCAGAATAGCCGACAGGGCCCCAGACCTTGGATTTGGAAGTCCCAAGTCTAAATTACAATTCGGCCACGCAGTGACATTGAGAGAAGCTTTCTGACCTCTGTGTGTCTCAGTTTCCTCTACTATGAAGTGCCTGCATGGTGGGAAGTTGTTTGGATTAACTGAGATAGCACATATGAAAGTAAATACACATATGAAAGTAAATATGCCTTTGCAGGTACTCAGTGATTATCATTATAACCCAATCTACTGCCTTCCAGCTTCTCCATCCATTTAGCTTAAATGGTCCACTGTGCATCTGAAGAGATGGACCCCAGACAGACATCTGTGTAGATTTGATAACCAATGACTATGGAGGTTAACTGAAAAGTCTGTAATAGGAGATTCAGACGGGAAATGTGGAGTGAAAGAGAGTGTTAGGTAGCTTTGAATGTCTTCAGATAAGATCTCATTGGCAACTGAGACCTCCTAGCAATTATTTTCTAGCTAAACAAGATTCTGATTGGTTGTAAAACATGGTTAGGCTTTGTCCATGTGGCCAAAAGAAACACTCTGGACAAATCACAGAAGACTGTTCAAGTCTGACTCTGGAGATTTTTCCTTTAGCCATGTTCTGTTTCCAGACTCCACCACTGAGTTCTGAGCTCCCTCAAGAAAAGGGGGATAGCATTCCTCCAGGAATGGTATTTGAAGGAAAGCAGTGATTACCTCTCCTATATTTCACAGCCAAATAAATATTTACTAAGTAAGGACACACAGCATACATTAAAATTAATGCTTCGCACAGCTTTGGAAATGTCTGTCATATCTGTCAATGTTTCAATAGCTCCATGACTGTGGATGGCTCTGCTGTCTCTCCGTGGGAGCTGCCATTTTACTCACGACGCTCAGCAGGAGAACGGGGCTGATGACACGCTCAGAGCCGGAGGACGGGCAGCTAAGCAGGGAAAAGCTCAAGAGAGAGAGGACGAGCTTATAAAGTTTATGTTCAGTGAGGTCTGTAGCTGTGCTACGGTATTTTTGGAGAGTAATTTAATGGCAATTTCAAATAAAGAAAAGGAGCTGTATCTAATAGGAGCATCCCTGTTTATAGACTATTAACAAAAGAACGCTGGAGAAAACTGACAGTCATCTTTCCTTGGGTAAATAGCCTATGCAGAGTGACACATCCTGTATGTCAAGTTGTCACCAGCCCAAGAGTTTAAGGAGGGGCAGTTTGCACTTAAAAGATACTGATGCACATGTTTCTCCAAGTGTCATTCACCCAACGCCCGTGCAGTGAGGAGGCATTTGGACTCGGGGAATTTCATTTTAGTGCTTTCCCCTCCTAGGAACAGTGTCAACTCCTGACACTAATCTGCCTGCTGAAGTGACGGCTTCCAGTTTCATTAATGGTATATTTATGATCCCTTTAAAATCCCAGTGATCTACTCTCCTTGGAAATATACACACAACCATTAAGAAAGCCAGAGTTTTCAGCCACATTACTCTTTCCATTGGCACCTGGGGTCCTACGGTGGTAACTCACCAGATGATGGAAGGAAATTTGACCAGCTATGTGGGCACAGTGAGTGAAACAGATCTGGAAAGCTGTGGAAAAGGAGACACGAAGGGGTTCAACCGGGAACAGCAAAGAGAGAGGTATGTGTTACACAGTTGACTACATTTCCCACCAAAGCCTCACCACCACCCCCTCCCCATATTCAGCAATGAATTAGTGACATGCTTGAATGTGCTTCTATGCCTTGCTTCATTCCAGCTGTATTTTCTCTGTAACTCATACAATAGGTCTCATCTTTTCAGCTCTAATACGTGAGTGGTCCAATTAACATCAGGGCTGGCTTCCTGGTTATTTTTTCTTCTTAGAAACACACACTCTGTGAGGAAGAAAGCCAATCCTCTTTAGCAATACGTTTATCAATGGGCCCGCTTCCCTGTGAAAGGTATTTTACGTCATAAAAATTATATTGGAAATTATTACAGGAAGTCCATCTCAAATACTTCTTGAAGTTACTGGAGTGTTTGAAATGTGTTTATTACTTTGGGA
>NW_011494755.1:3479578-3502253 GCF_000754665.1 Bison bison bison
ATGCATAATCCCAACATTCAAAAATCAGCATAGGTCTTAGTTTGAGGTTCTCCAAAGCAAAAATCTGAGAAGAGGATTCTTGCAGGGGAGACTTACGGAAGACGTGAGCTCAGGAGAAATGGGGAAGGGCAGGGAAATCAGGACAATACAGGGAAAGAAACCAAGCATGGTGTGGGCTGCACTGGAGTTCCAACATTGCCCTGAACCTATGAGGAGCTCTGGAGGATAAGTAATGCTACAGAGGTTTTTCCACTTTGAGGCAAGGCAACTGGAATTTCAGACTCCTGAGCCAGTAAACCATTAGCTCCAGGATGCCCCTGAGGAATGTAAACTACCAAGCACTTATGGATCTCGGGAGGTCAGAGCACACAGTGTCCAATGGCCCAAGGCTAGTCCTCTCAAGAAGGTTGATGGTGTGGAACTGCTAGGAGCAAAACATACAGTAGCTCAAGGATGGTATCCAAGGGCACCATTTATTTATTCGCAAAGCAATCACTGAGTGCCCTCAGTGTGCTAGGTATTGGACTTAGAAACATAAAGAAGAAGTGATCTCCTGAGAAAGTTCAACAGCTAGAGGAATGGGCAGGGGAAGAGGTCACAAAGTATCATGTGTTTGGTGCTTTCAAGGATAAAAGTGCTATGAAACCACAATGAATCAGTGCCGAACAGTCAAGGGAGACACCACTGCAAAACTTCAGGGAGGACGTAACTTTAAACATTTCAAACAAGCAGAAGAACTTGAGGACCTCCTTGGTGACCCAGTGGATAAAAATCCACCTGCCATCACAGGGGATATGGGTTCAACTCCTGGTCTGGGAAGATTTCACGTTCCAAGGAGCAACTAAGCCCATGCACCACAACTACTGAGCCCACGCTCTTGGGCCTACATGTCGCAACTAATGAGCCTGTGTGCTGCAACGATGGAAGCCCTCTAGGGCCTGTGAACCACAACTGCTGAGCCTGGGTGCCACATACCTAGAACCTGCACTCTACAACAAGAGAAGGCACTGCAGTGAGAAGACCACGGACCACAACGAAGAGTAGTTCCTACTTGCCGCGACTTGAAAAAGCCCACACAAAGCAACAAAGACCCAGGGCAGCCAAAAAGAAATAAATAAAACTGAAAAATACAAACATGAGACAATTTTTAAAAAGTAAAAGAACTTGAAATCATTGCAAAAGGATGAAGTTCTGCACACTCAGCTTAGCTGTGCTCTGCTCACACCCTGCATTATTGTTGATTTTTTTTGAGACGTTCATTAAATATTCACCCAGAAAACATTTACTGAGAACTTGATATGTTCCAGGAACAACAAAAGGCACTGGAGACTCAAAAGGAACGGCCCGAACCCCTAGAGGAGCTCACACTATGAGTTCATCATTTCCTACCACGGCAATTCAGATTTCCCATCTGAAAAATAAGGTTTATAAACCCTTTATACTTACCTATGCCCAAAAAGATGCATGAAAATATGAGTTCAGTAGAAGGGCTTCAAATAATTAAGATCTCAGAAACCCCCAGAAAAGAAACCAACAAACAATTTTTCTTTTTCTCATCTTGGTGGAAGATGCAGGCACAGTCGCCACAGACTAAATCTTAGTTCTTAGAATGAGTGACTATGATTCCCAGTGAAATATCTAAACTGTCTTAATATGTGGCCAACAAATAGGAATGAAAAGTAAATGAATTTTAAGCTCCCTGGGATAGTCGCTAGCACAGGCAGTCAAAGGAAACCACATTAAAGAGAGCATCAGAATGAAGGATGGTGACACCAAGCACCCAGATGTAGACATGGATGTCAACAGAAAATGAAGAGGAAAGCAAATGATGTACAGGAAAGTCAAGTCCTTAGTGAGTCTCACCCCATGTCATCTGCCCTAGCCCACCAACTGTGACGCCATCCTTTGGCCAATCCAAATCTTGCCCAGACTTCCTTGGACAGCTAGGTTCTACCTCTTTAATAAAATGATCTAAGCCTTTCTCTTAATTCTAACAGTTCTTATGTCTATACCACTCATGAGCTCTGCTAATCATCTGCTCTTAGTTTTGTCTCTTTCCCAGCAAATATGTGCACTCCTTGAAGCTAAACAATTCTTACTCCTCTTTTCAGTATCTCCAAGCTGAGTGCAAAGCAAATAGAAGTCAAAACACATGTTTGTTAATGGAGAACTAGGTAAAGTGTCCTCAGACTTCAAGTGCACCCTCAAATTTTAAAGGGCAAGCAAAATCTGGGTGTGGGGAGATTACCTATGGGCAACAGTGCAGATGGGTCATCAAACTGTGCAAGATTAGCAAAAAAAAAAAAAAAGAGAGAGAGAACAGGCTGAGATCAGAATCTGACTCCAGTGAAAAAGATAACCCTAATCAAAAGATTGATAAAAAGCAAAGGGCAAGGGGGCTTCCCTGGTGGTCCAGGGATTAAGAATCTGTCTTCCAATGTAAGGGATGCAAGTTTGATAGCTAGTGGAGGAACTAAGATCCCACATGTCTCATGGCAAAAAAAAAAAGTATTTCTTTTGCTTCAAATGAGTATCTTTGACTGTTTTGTAGGAATTATGGTAAAAATGGGTAGAAATTAGCCAAAAGTAGGGGGGAAGAGCACTAAAGGAAGTAGAAAGATTGAAAATCTAGATCAGTACTATCTACAGGATCTTCCATGAGGATGGAAATCTTCTGTATCTGCACTGTCCAATCAATATGGTGGCCACTAGCCACACCTGGTTACTATGGACTTGCAATGTGGCTAATGCAACTGAAGAGAAACTGAATTTTTAAAATTTTCTTTAATTCTAATTAACTTAAATTAAAATAGATACATGTGACTAATGGCTCTCACGTTGGACAGTGCTAATCTAGATCATCACCTTAGAAGGACGAAGAGAAAGCAATAAAAGAATGAGGTGGAAATAAAAGAAGAGAAAGATAGTGATGGAGGTTGAGAAAGTGATGTGAATGGATAACAACGTTGGTCAACAGAAAGAAAGAGTGAATGAGACCATCTGGGAGATCTGTTTTTATTTAGGAGAAGATGTGTTGCTAGGAGATATATTGGCCTAAGACCAGAGTTAAAATAGCTTAGCTAGGAGAGGTTAGATGGGCAAAAGGCCTTGTCAGGAAATATCAACTAGTTTCTACAATCTGGAAGAATGTTGAGCTATGAACTTCTTCCATGTTCAACTTCCAGGCTCCTAAATAAAGCCACGTGCAGTGTCTGTTTCAGTTTAGATTGGGCCAAGGAATATCCCTAAAAGTCACTTTATTTGATACTACTTCCCAAGAAATGATAGCTTTCATAATCTGAAGAAAAACTCTGACGAATTCAATCTTAAATTCCAGAAAAGAACACTTCAGAAGATGACACTTATCCTTGAGTGCATTTCACTGGTTTACCAAATATGTAAATATTTGTAGCACTTTGTCCATCAGTCTAGAAAAGCAGATGACTTTGCCTCTCATTGGTGAGATAAGGAACTCTCCATCTAGATCATAGGTTCGAACTGAGACTACACAAACCAGCCCACCTTGTTCTGGTTCTGTCATAGACATTTTCCGAACACTGGGAGAATCTCCCCATAGAGTCCATAGAGGTCACTAAAAATATCAAGGGTGGGGAAGTTCTTGCAGAAAAACAAGAAGAAACATGCTTTCTTTTTTCTTTAAACATAGGAAGCTGCTCCCAGATCAAGTCTTTTGCATTGTTTGTTTTCTACCTTCCCCTTGAGGAGGCTATCCCCATTGACAATTACAGTTATGTGTTACACAAAAAAGCTACCAAGTGCAGGAAAAATAACTAGTATCTTCATAGAGTAAAATTATTTAGGAAAGCTTTCTAAACCTTTATTTCCTTAATCACTAGATCATCCTTATTTTGCAGAAGAGACAACTGGGATTCACAACAGAGGGTAGTCTGCACAAGGTTTTTCAGCTTGTGAGTAGGAGAGAAAGGGTGGCCCAGGTTTCCTTCAGCCATATCCTATACGAAAGCACCTAACCCAAGGTCTGACTCTTGGTCTTAGAAAGTGCATCCCGCCTCCCTCGAAAACACATACACATAAGAAAATCCAAACTCATCAGCCAAAAGAGAATTTTCAGACTACAGTATCTAACTGGCAGGTGAGCAAAGAAGCACCAAGATATTAAGATACTCACTGTTGAGTCCATTGTATGTGGGACACATCCCTGGCAAATTTTGATGAGCATTAAGGAGAGAGATTTAGGCAAAAAAAAAAAAAAGACTTTTAAGTAATAGGAAGAATAAAGGGGCCAGAAATATTGTTACAAATCTAAAATTTGAGTTAATCATTCTAGGTCTGAATTTGTGGCTGGTTGGTAAGTAGTGCTACCCTATTACCATATTCAAAACAATTGGCTGAGTTTTGCCAACAGCTTGCTTTAAAAAAAAAAAAAAGTCCAAATTGTAGTGACTGCAATTGACTCTTCAGTATTATTTGTCCTGAGATGATTGGTCTGTGCCAGTCATGATAATTCCATCCTTGCTACCAGTCACTACTTTGGGAATAAGCTGCTAACACAGTCATCTTCAGATAAAATTTCCCTTGCTCTTAAGCCAGAGACATTGGAATATGTAGGCTCTAGTTCTCCTCAGAAAGTAGTGGGCCTGAAGATGATGATGCTGAAAGATGAAAGGACATCACTGAGTCGTTCAATCTCACAATGGAATCCACTGTGCCTTTGAACTTCTGGAAATGTGAAATAGTCAATTACCTTACTATTAAAATGTCTATTACTTGTAGCCAAAATTATCCCAACTGATATAATCTATTAACCTCATTTAAAAGCAAGAAGACTGGGGCTTGGAGATGTTAAGCAATGAAATCACACAGACAATAAGTAGCAAACTTGCGGGTTGAACACATAACCATCTGACGTCAAAACTCAAGACCTTAACCACAAAGCAAACTGGACTCATTTGCTCAAGTGACTTGGGCATTGACAATCACTTTACCAAAAATCTCTTTACTTCACATTAGAAAAGTGACTTACCTAACAGTTATCAATAAATTACTTGACTAAGTTCTTTTTTAGAACTTCTGGTTCTGTTTCTTATTATTGCTTTAATTTTTTTTTTCCTTCAAATACAGATTCATATCCTCAAGGAACTCAATATTGAGTACAGTGATGCCCGAGTCTTTTTGTATCTGTAAGCCACATTGCACAGTTTTGGGGATCTTAGTTCCCTGGCCAGAGATTGAACCTGGACCCCGAAGCCCTGGAAGTATGGAGTCCTAACCACTAGACCACCAGGGAATCCTCTGTAATACACTTTTAAATACTAGAATTTGGGTGTGAATTTGAAGGGTTTAACTTTCCCTCATCAATTACAAAGCACTGTTTCATGGTTGGAATAGAACTGTGGACTGGCTTCGTATAAATTTCTGATCTCTATTCATTCCTGGCCTTCCATTGACAATTCTTACCTTTTCCTGCAGCAAACACCATCCTGTTTTATACCACATTGTACAGCTTGCTCAGCTCATCATACCTTCTGACAGAAGTCACTATAATAAATGTGTGTACTCGGTTGTAGCAAAAATTAGCCTCACACTTGAACCCAACGTTAGTAGTACATCAGGGGAAGATTCAGGATCTAGCTGTCAGTCTTAACACAATAGCCAAGAATCACTGACCTGTTTCAAGAGACAGATTTGTAAACAACTAATTACAGCATAGTCTAATGGATTCCAGAAAGGGAGGCCAATGCAGAGGATGGAACAATTCAGTCTTCTTAAGGGGTTACCAGAGCAGGCTTCACAGAGATGTGAAATTTTCAGCTGGACCTTGAAATATGAGTAGAGTTATGCCTACCTGAGAAGGCAAGTTTGGAGGAATGTGGAGCAGAAGTGGAGGGAATGAACTGGGCAGTCATGGTGGCATGACATTTCCTCTTGCAGTCACAGAAGAGGGGGTGGACCTGTGATTGTGAGCACGGCTTGTACTAAGAGAGAGTGTCAGCCAGACCATGCCCAACAACAAGGAGAAGAGAGCCTTGTAAGATTATCTATGAACTTTAAGATAGAAATAATAATTATTATCCTGAGATACATAATACACTCCATACTTCAAAAGAAATTTTGCATATATTATCTAAGTTGGCATTTACAATGACTCATTATTTATTCTGTACTTCAGAAAGGTTAGATATCTTGCTGATAACCACACAGCAAATACTCAGCTTAAACTTTACATAAAATGCTCTTTCCATCTCTCCTTTAGCAAAAGCAGAGCATCTCCCCTTGAGCATCTCATAGACTAACCATCATGGGGAAATTAACATGCATGTTTATGCTAATGCAAATAAAAGACAATTACTGAGTAAATCAAGAAATTGAGGTAATAGAACTTTTTCTTTTTTCTAGCTTATGTTCTCCAAAATTACACTTTTCCAAGGAAAAAAACAGAAACATTGTGAGTGTACCTTAAATGGAAATGGTAACATTTCTCTAAATTTCAAATTATTCATTTTATATTTAAGAGTATTGCTTTCTTGACTACAAAGTAATTTATACTCATTTTATAAAATTTGAGGAAGAAAATGTCACTTTAATCAAATCATCTGTTAATATTTTGAAGCATTTTTTGTTTCTATGTATTAATGTTTGCTGTATATACGTACCTCACGGGCCACCAGTTTATTTCTCAGATTGCTCATCTACAGAGGTGGAAGAGAAGACAAGCAGACTATCTGAATTATGTAAAACACTTCATGCTGAACAAGTCCCAAAATAGGATTGCCAGGATTTCTCTAAGTCTCGCTATTGGAGCAAATATAAGAATATCGCAAGGAAGTGTTGACCTAGTTCAACAGAAGATATCTGAACCTTGAGAGTATATTTATATTGTTCAAACCCAGAAATCCCAATTGGACATACCAGAGTGAATAGAAAGGATGTCACTTTGAGACATGTTCTAATAGGCAAATCACAGCTCTGTGGGCCCAGAAGGATGGACTCATTTCATGAATCTAAGACCCAAAAGGCATTGCTACTACTTGCTGGTCCCCATGTCCTAATCTGAATGCTAACCTATATTGCCAAAAACATAGGGTCAAAACATGTTAAGATACAAACGTGAACAATGAGCTCTAGAACTGTGAAGCTGGTTCTCAGCCCTAAGATAGTGGCCAGTAGGGAAGTCAGAGAACAGAAGAACATTCTTAGGATCAGAAAAGAGAAAAGTAACTTGCCTCCTCATCCGTGCTTCCTGTAAAAGACAAAAGCTTAAGCAAGGATCACCCAAAATAACATTCTGAAAAGAACATGATTACCACTTGAAATAAACAAGTTAACCATGAATCATCTCAGCTACCCCAGCTGGAAATACAATGCCCCCCATTATGCCTGGATGGAAAGGATTATTACACATGCCCCATCTCTGTGCTTTTGCTACCACTAGGCATCACTTTGGCACTTAATGAAGCTTCCAGCTCCAGGATCTTGTTCCCATTCATAATGAGTAAAGGATCCAATCTCTACACTTCACAGCTAAACTTCTCTCTCACCAGTGGTTATAAAATCAAAAAACTTTTTTCATGGGATTTGTCTGTGTTGGGAATAGTGTTCATCTTTTGTAGATGTCAGCTTTGGAAACCTCTGAGGACTGTCATTTATCCCTGCATGGTATTTTCAATTACTTAAGGAATATGCAGAAATACATCGATCCCATATACACCAAGCTTCATGTGAAGTGCTAGGAGGAACAACAAACTTAAAGTTTCTTCTTTCTGCTCTAGACAAGCTTGCAGCCTGTTAAGACAGATATAAATAACACAAGAGCCAGACACATGTCAGAGGAATATACAACTGAACACTATGTGGGGAGGTGGTTACGATGATGGACTAGAGGAAGATAAGACCCTGAGAGCTATAGGCAGAGCCATCTAATGGAAAACAGACTGAAGTCAGAACCTAAGTTCAAGTCCTGGCAGCACTACTTTCTAGTTGAGTGACCTTGGGCAACCTGGTTGAGCCTTTGAACTAGATGGCTTTGTCCTTTTCCTGCCATAAAACTCTATAACTCTCCATGACACAGCCTGAGTTACAATGAAGGTGAAATAAACATTGTGTAAGTAGAGAGGAACAAAAGGGCATTCAGGATAGGAACAATGCCATCCAAGAGTGATGGATTGTGTGCAGCAGGGAAGACCCTAAGGCGATGACAGTGGTGCCTTCTGGATTGACAGTAAACAAAAATAGACTATTGTCAGGCCAGGCCTCCCATTTGCTCTCCTCTCCCAAGCGAGTGTGTTAGTCTCTCAGGCATGTCCAACTCTTTGTGACCCCATGAACTGTAGCCCGCCAGGCTCCTCTGTCCATGGGATTCTCCATGCAAGAATACTGGAGTGGGTAACCATTCCCTCCTCCAGGGGTTTCTTTCTGATCCAGGAATTGAACCTAAGTCTCCTGCACTGAAGGCAGATTCTTTACCATCTGAGCCACCAAGGAAGCCCCTTAATACTAGCAGACCTAGAAATAAGAACCCAGGCATACCTAGACAACCATCTAGATAGGCAAAAGGTAGGGTTCAGAAGGGCTCTGTTCTGAGGACTTTAGCTTTGCCGGAACCATTCTGTTGCTTATGACAGAAACTAGTTCAAACTAGTTTAAATAGGGAAGGATTTATTGAAATAATACGGAAGGATGTGATGGGATCTAATTGTAGAACTTAATAATCAGGTGTTACATGATCTAGAATGTCGTCAGGCATCTGCTTATTCCTTCTCACTCTCTGAGCCATATGGTTTCTTTGCTGTGCATCAAACTTCACTCTCTTCTTTCTGCACACCACCTTGGTTATTCTTGTCCCATTCACCCCAGGACCGTAGCATGGGTTGTCTCTAACTGGTCAGTGTAGCATCTCAGTGTCCAACATTTAGGATACAGTTTTGAAGACTCATTTCAAATTTTAAGGAGAGCCTCTGATTGACCACTGGCCAGCTGATCGATTCATAAATTCTCCTCGAATTATCAGAGGTCAATAAAACATGGAATATCTAATTCTGGCTCCTCCATGGCTACGAGTGGAATAAGTTAAGCCAGAAGAAAAATTTAGCTATGACAAGCAAATCAATTACTGTCTTTGCTACAAGCTCTTAGTATAACTTAGACATCTTATGGGCTAAAGAAGATTAGGTGGACTAACTTAACTACTTATCATCTATAACATAATGTATTAAAGAAAATATGCTCAAGTTCCAAATTGCAACAGTGTTTTGGGGAAATATATTTTTAATTTGGGGGCCATTTCTATACAATGTCTACCAACTAAACATGACATCTGAAATGAAGGCATTGGTCAGACTGTGTTTCAACTTGATTCAACAAAGACATTCCTTCATACCACAAAATCTTTAACACTCTGAAACCTCTGCCTTTATGTGGAGAACAAAAACTAATCACTTAGAAAAGAATTTACTTAAAAAAAAAAAAAGAATTTACTTTTGAATGGCAGATGAGTGCTGAGAAGGTAAGATGGCCATGCTTCCTCCAAGACATTAGCGTGAACTTCAAAAGAAGGAACCTAACCTTTGTTTGATGTCAGTCATATACCAGAAACTGTACCAAGGGCTGGACAGGTATTTTCTTATTTAATCACAAAAAATCCTAAGAGGAGGCTATTATTAACCCCACTATCCAGACAAAGGAACTGAGACTCAGAGAGGACAACCAACTCACAGAAAGTTCAAAAGCTGTGTAGAGCCAGTACTCAAATCGGGATCCATCTGACTTCAAAGGACATGCTCATTCATTTCCCTCCCTCACTTGAATCAGCATAGTGGTAATGGACATGAACTCTGAAACTAAACTGCTAAATTCCTACCCATCTCCATCTATCCTTGGCGGGTCCTATGATGGAAGCAAGTGAACCTGTGCTTCAGATTCCTCAGTAAAATGAGTTATTTAGAACCTATTCCAAAGGCTGTTAAAAGGATTCTGTCATTGTTGTTCAGTGGCTAAGCCATGCCCAAATCTTTGAGACCCCATGGACTGCAGCATGCCAGGCTTTCCTGTCCTTTACTATCTCCCAGCATTTGCTCAAATTCATCCATTGAGTCAGTGATGCTATCTAACTATCTCTAGAGAGTTAGAAGGATTAAGTGGGTTTAAATATGTAAAGTGCTTAGAAAAATCCCAAATACAACTTAAGTGCTGCATCACTGTCTTGGTGTATTCCATTGGGATTCCTGGGTTTGAGAAGTACTAGCAACTTAGAAAGCTCTCAAGGTCCAGATATCTTCAGCTGAACTGAATCAAGGACTCCTTGCAAACCCTATTTGCTCCAATAATGAGATTTGGAGTGATTCTATTTTGTGGTTCATTCAGCCTGCAGAGTTTTACATAACTCAGATGATCTGCTTGTCTTTTCTTCAGCCTCTATTGATGAGCAATCTGAGAAAGAAATTGGTAACCAATGAGGTACATACATACATATATGCATAGAAGTAAAAAATGCATCACAACTATTATTATTATTATCCCCACATGGCTTTGGAGGCTATGATCCGTGAGCAGATGATTGATGCTCTGAAAAGGGAAAAAGCATTTGCTTAGATCCGGTTATCAGCACACAAGAGTATTTGCAAACTAGAAAATGTGTTCTAAATGTTGAAGAAATGTAAGGAAAGCCAAGAGAATATACTTACCCAAGGAAACAAACCGAATGTCTCTTAATACAGACATTTGAGAATGAGAATGGACCAAATACTAAAGAAGTAGAATCAAAAATAAAATATGCAATCAAAGTCATCTTCGGTACTGGCCCTGGGAGGATAAACTAGTAACCTAATAGGTGTTTTCCATCTTTGAATTCAATGACTAGAATAGCAATGAAGGTGTTAGCTCAAAATTGGAATGCTATAGCCAACTCAGGTCTGCAGAAAGAAACTTTTTTATTACCAACCCACACCGTGTCTGGCTTAAACTAGTGCTGACTGACTGCCATTTTCATAAGTGCTCACCCACCATAACCGTGTTTTTACACATTGTGTGCAATCCTCCTGCACACATGCATACAATTATAGCTCTGGCTACATGAGCATTTGTGTACAGATAGATTTTGAAAGGTAATGTTCATTCCTGATGCCTCAGTTCTCTGTTTTTACATTCAATACACACAAGATGAAAGCATATTTCTTTTAGAAGGGAAATAAAAAAAAGGTAGCTGACGTAGTTCAGAATTTATGGGTCAAATATTAATTCCCTGAATATTTCAGTAAATGAGTATTATACATGTAATGTGCAATGTTTATCAAAAATGATAGTGTCTGTTGGGGAAAAGAGGCCAGCAGGAAGAGAAAGCCGTAACCTTCTTGAAACTTTATTATCAACATCACTTGGCCTACCTATTAAAATAATGATGATTATGTCTTTAAAGGTAAAAGTATGCTTATACTGATCACATTAATTTTCTTATGGTGGTAATCAGTTTGAATGACAAGGTAAGAATATTGAAACTAAATAACCACTAATACTCTTGCAAGGTTATTAAGAATAGAAGATTTCTCCAGATGGTCTAGAAATTATGCCCGTTAAATCAAAGTTAAATAACATATGGGTCAAATTCCATGATCTTAAATTCAGTAAAAGTGTATTTTTTTATGCTATTTCTTATATTACATGAATAGATTAAATATACTATTAAATGAATAGATTTTATGATATAAAATGAATAGATTATTACCTGAAGCTTTCTTATCTTCTGCAAACAGGTATTTGTTGAAATGGTATGTGACCCACAAGAACAAACTTGTCTTTATGGATGTGAATCCGATATGGCAGAAACCTTTTCAAAGTTCCATGTCACATGTTCTTTCATTGTTAAGGACCTTTAAGGATATATTCTAAGTGCATGTAAAAGTTATTTCCATTAAATAAAGCATTGAATACTATATGAATCTCAAAAGGTGGTAAATCATAAAATACTATCTCAAACTATTACGTTTATAGACAGTCATTGTGAAATATACAGGTGCATGGAAAAATTCCTGAATAACTATTTCAGCATTTCACTCTAATTAAGCTTAGAATCCTTCAGTTGCAGAAGATGAGTATTGCCTATTCGGTTGTTTTGTTTTTCTTTCTCCCTTTGTAGTCTAGGGACAGAAAAAATAACTTGCTTGCTTAAAGTCTCCCACCTTGGATTTTTCCCCTAGGTGCTTGCATTTACAAAAAGAAAGTCCTAGGGTCCTATGACATGGAGACTCTCATTGTACAGTTTATAAACAGAGAGCATCCTTTTCTGTAGGGTACCAGCCAGATGCCATGTTCAGAGCTTGTACAACCCTCATTCACTCATATATTCTTTTTTCAGCTAATAGGTATTCATTGTGCCAGACACTGTTCTGAGTGTTTCATGTGGCTAAAGACAGAATAACAGTCAAGTAAGGAACACAGAAGAAATCCTTCATTCTTGAAGCAAGGCACTGATTATACAGTACCTCCTTTGTTAACAATAATTGCTTGTTACCTTACAACGCTATCCTTTAATTAGAAATGCCAATACAAGAAAATGTTAACTAGGTCTCGCACCTATTATCAAATATAAGATATGTCAAAATCACAAGTAGTTGTAGAAATGCACACTCCTAATAATAATGGTAGGAATAATATGATAATAATAGTAACATCTACCACTTATTAGTGCTTCACACGTGCTTGACACCATGACAAACACTTTACATTTAACCACTAGACAGTCAGTTCTCTTAGGGCAGGAAATATGTGTTTTGTTCATGACTACATCTCCACTGTCAGGCAAATTGTAAATATTCAAAAAGTACTTTTGTCAAAAGAGTGAATAGATGAATGAATGAATCTATTACTTCATTAAATGCCTGAGCGATAGGTATTATTACCTATCTTTACAGATGAGTAAACTTAGGTACACATGACAGAGATGAAGTATGCATGGCAAAATTAGAGTTTAACTCCAGTTCTTCGGTGTTTTGTTTTGGCAGTGCTGTGCAGCATGTGGGATCTTGGTTCCCTGCCCAGGTATCGAACCCGTGCCCCCTGAATTGAAAGCCCAGAGTCTTAACCACTGGACTGCCAGGGTTAGCAGCCCTTAACTCCACTTCTGAGGGACTCCAAGGCCTGTGATCATAACTACTATGCAGAATGTCTCCGGTATTATGGGTCCCAATTCTCACTTTTTCATTGAATTAAACATTTTGTTGTTGTTGTTCAGTCACTAAGTTCTGTATGACTCTTTGTGACCCTATGGACTATAAAACTCCAGGTTTTCCTGTCCTTACTATCTTCCAGAGTTTGCTCAAATTCTTGTCCATTGAGTCAGTGGTACTACCTAACCATCTCATCCTCTGCCACTCCCTTCTCCTTTTGCCTTCAATCTTTCCCAGCATCAGGGTCCTTTCCAATTAGTTGGCTTTTTGCATCAGTTGGCTAAAGTATTGGAGCTTCAGCATTAGTGCTTCCAGTGAATATTCAGGATTGATTTCCTTTAGGATTGACTGGTTTGATCTCCTTGCAGTCCAAGGGACTCTCAAGAGTCTTCTCTAGCACCACAATTCTGAAGCATCAATTCTTCAATGTTCAACCTTATTTATGGTCCAACTCTCACATCCACACATGACTACTAGAAAAAACCATAGTTTTGACTATATGGACCTTTGTCGGCAAAATGATGTCTCTGCTTTTTAATATGCTGTCTAGGTTTGTCATAGTTTTCCTTCCAAGGAAATTTAAACATATTCTTGATTAAAATAAGCATACAATTCTCTTTCATTTGATAAATCGATTTGATTACCTACTATGGTTCTTACTTTTTTCATCGCATCCCTCTATAAACACTAATTCAGACTTTATTCAGAGCACCTATAATTAACTTTCAAAACAAATGTGTCTTAAAACAAGTCTTCTCCCTTCCACCCCTAAATTCAACATTTGCATCCCCAAAAAGCAGAGAGCCCCACAGGGATGCACAAATGTTTTCAGTAACTCAAATCACTCCTCTGTGTATTGAAATCTGATGTAGTAAAAGGAACTCAAGCACCCGGTAAGGCCAATCTGGGCTCAAGTCCTCCTCACCCCATTACTTTACCAGCTGCGTGACCTTCTTAGTTTGACTATGCAAGGCTCAACTCTTCAAACCTAAAATGGGAACAATTAGAGGAAATAGTGATAGAGTATCTGCCAAGTTCCTAGTACAGTATGACATATGAGACTCTCAATAAATATCAGATTCCTTCGGAGAACACGTTAAAAGGATACAAACTACTGGCACAACCAGGAGCAGATGGAAATACTGGTGTGTAGTGGTTATGCCCCTTCTGGAGAACAACACCAAGGAGGCAGGCAGGAGAGTTAGCCTGGGCAACTCTGCTGCAGGCCCTGGTCGACTGACAGTCAAATGAAAAGACCCCGACACTGGGAAAGACTGAGGGCAGGAGGAGAAGGGGGTGACAGAGGATGAGATGGTTGGATGGTACCACTGACTCAATGGACATGAGTTTGAGCAACTCCAGAAGATAGTGAAGGACAGGGAAGCCTGGCTGCTGCAGTCCGTGGGGTCGCAGAGTCAGACAGGACTGAACAAGAACTACGAATGTATACTCTTCTCCAGGAAAGATGCTCAGGGGGATGGTCCTTCAGTATGAAGCGTGGAAAAGGAGAATTGTCCCCTGACACAGAGCCTGAGCTCTGTGGTCACAGGTCAGTGTCATCTCTGGTAGGGGAAGTCTCTGGAGTAGAAGCTGGTAGAGGGTACAAGACATGGGACTGGACGGCTTTGAGATTCAATCCAGTAGTTACATACTCTAACTTCTGACCAATTTGCAAAAGTCATTTAAGTGATCTCAAATGGCTTATAAGTGTATCAAGGCAGAACTCCCAGGTGTTGAGGGAAAGAGACAAAAAGAGAAAATTTACGTCACCCAGAGTGCAGAAGCTCTAAAGCTGATTAAATTGTTTTGAATGGAACTAGGAAGCAGCGCCAAACCGACTTTCAGAAAGGCACTGGCTCTCCCTCTGCCCAGCACCCCAAGAGGGCTTTCTGGGCTCACCGAGTATTCCTAAATACATGTGAGTGCAGCCTCAGATAGACCATTCTAAAAGCATACAGGAAAAATAACCTATCAAATTTCACATCGAAAAGAGAAAGCTCTGCTCTCTAGCCTGGCAAAGAACATTAGCAGCGTACTGAATATCTGATCTGTGTCTTTTACTAGAGAGATACAAAAACAAATAAGAAAAGGTTTCTATCCCCAAATATTTTGTAACCAAGTGGAGGAAGATAGCAACCAACATGGCAGAGTAAACCGATCACTAAACAGAGGTACAAATAATGTGCTGTGGGAAAATAAAGATTCAAACTAAGAAACCAGAAGACAGTTCCATGGAGAAAGTGAGTTTGAAGTTTTGAAGGATAAGCAGGATTTATACTAAGGAAGAAAAACACATAAAAATAACCTCCCTAATTAAATTTAAAAAAAAAAAGGACAAAGGCCAGGGACAAGCAATTTTCTCCAAAATGCAATGTAAATGACCAATAAACACGAAAAAAAAAAAAAGACTAATCTCACTTATGCTCAAAAATGCATATGAAAATAATGCCAAATTCTTTTTCATCTATCAGATTGGCAAACACTTCGTAAATGATAATACTCAGTATTGGCACAAATAGGGATATGATGTGTGTAATTTTTATGAGACATCAAGCCATATATATCAAAGTCCTTAAATGTATAAATATAATTTAACCCAGTAAATCCAAATCTAATATTCAGAGGGGCAAAAGAAATCAGTGAGACATGTAAAGACAAGTATCAAGGCATTATTTATAAAAAGAAAATATTAGAAAACACTTGAAGTCGCTCAGTCATGTCTGACTCTTTGCGACCCCATGGACTGTAGCCTACCAGGCTCCTCCATCCATGGGATTTTCCAGGCAAGAGTACTGGAATGGGTTGCTATTTCCTTCTCCAGAAAACACTTAAATGTTCAATAACATCTGTATAATATGATGTATCCATTAAGTGTATTTTAGAAGTACATTTAATGACATTAGAACTTTTCCATATACAGTAAGTAAAAAAGAGTTCTAAATACATATGTATGTATAAATAAAATATGTGTATGCTTTTAAGTAAAGACTAGAAGGTATGTACAAAGATATAATTCTACTTCTGGATTATGAAATTATGTGATTTGATTTCATACTTAATAACTTCCATAATAATCCAAAGTTTTAATCAGAAAAATAACGCTATTTAAAAACAAATGTTTAATGACTCAGATTTAGATAAGTGGAGAAGTGAAAATGACATTTTAGGCCATGTCAAAGAACAATGTGGGTAAAGACAAAAAGACGAATGTGAAAGACGCTTTTGGAAAAGATAGAATAGCCCAAAAAGGAAAATAGCAGTAAAGTGACTGTGGAAAAACAGTCAGAATTACTAAGACCTTGACTGCTATGCTCATGAATTAGGCCTATATGTAGTGAAGATACTTAAACAGAGTGATTTTGTGATCATGTTAGTTTGTAGGGAGGTTATTTAAATGACAAATTGGGAGATACAGGATGGATCAAAGGGGGAAAACTAGAGTCAGAGATTGTTTCTATTCTAACCTAGCAGTGGCTTCCAAACTTTTTAGACCATAACCCACACAGTAAGCGATATGTTTCATCCTGAGACCAGTACATTCACACACACACACACACACAATTATCCTTAAATATGACTAAAACAGAAGTTTTATGAAAAAGTCATACCCTTATCTTGTGAAATCTATTCTACTGCTTTCTCTTCTGTTGTGTATTATTCCTTTCTACTCTATACCACTGCATTTTATTTTTTTAAAATGCTGGTCGTAACACCCAAAACGGAGAAGGCAATGGCACCCCACTCCAGTACCCCTGCCTGGAAAATCACATGGATGGAGGAGCCTGGTAGGTTGCAGTCCATGGGGTCGCTAAGAGTCGGACACAACTGAGCGACTTCACTTTCACTTTTCACTTTCATGCACTGGAGAAGGAAATGGCAACCCACTCCAGTGTTCTTGCCTGGAGAACCCCAGGGACGGGTGGGCTGCCGTCTGTGGGGTCGCACAGAGTCGGACACGACCGAAGCGACTTAGCAGCAGCAGCAGCAACACCCAAAAATGATTTCATGACTTACAATGTGACAACACTACTCTGGGAGAAATCCAAGTCTCCCTCCCTTCTCCCCAGTTCCACTCCTGGGGAGCAGAGCAAGCTCCAGTCATGGGTTAAGACCAAGAACCCACTGCCGGGCCACGATACAGGAGCCGGAGCTTTCCAGAGAAAGAGCCAAGGGAGAAACAGTTTTTGACTCCATGTTGAGAAATACTCAAAGGGATCTTGTTCCTTGGCCTCCCCTTCTTCAAAATGCTGCTCTGGCCTATAAATCAGTTCCCCTATAGCCAGTGAGATTAAGAAGGCTTGGTCCTTGTCTTCACCCTCTGCCAACCTACTCCAACCACAGAAGTCCATCAGCAAACTCAGCTTAGCCCAGAAGAAAGAAGCCTGGCAAATAAGCATTGAACACAGACACAAGCAGTCCTTCCAGCTGGCCTGTCATCCAACCCAATTTCCAACATAGGAATTTGGAACAAAAGCTCAAGCCACCAGAAAAATATGGTAAACTGGTAGGCTGCTGCTGGTATCCGGAGAAGGCAATGGCACCCACTCCAGTACTCTTGCCTGGAAAATCCCATGGACGGAGGAGCCTGGTAGGCTGCAGTCCATGGGGTCACTAAGAGTCGGACACGGCTGAGCGACTTCCCTTTCACTTTTCACTTTCATGCACTGGAGAAGGAAATGGCAACCCACTCCAGTGTTCTTGCCTGGAGAATCCCAGGGACGGGGGAGCCTGGTGGGCTGCCGTCTATGGGGTCACACAGAGTCAGACATGACTGAAGTGACTTAGCAGCAGCAGCAGCAGCTGTTGGTATCACTTTCCTTTGGACACAAATTCATAGGCAGTGACTATGGATAGAAGTTGTGTTTTCATCTATCCTGACAGAGGATTCAATTGTCTTAGTGAAAGGTGATTCAGGCCTTACCCAGGAACAGAGTCTGTGGGGATGGCAAGTAGAAGGAAAATCAAAACTTCTCTGTTAAAGAATCTGCTAGATTGCAAGGCCAGTTGGATTGAGGGAGGGGAGGAATGACAGAAGAGAGGAAAGAGAAAGTGGTGGTGAGGGGATAGATTTGGCAGGGATTAGCTCCAAGGTTTTCAGTTTGGGAGACTGAGATAGAAACTGGATGTATTCTGACATTAACAAGGATAGAAATATGGGAAGAGGAGGAGGCTTTATGGAGAAAGTAATAAGTTGTTTTGGTAGAGTTTCATGTCAAGGAAAATTCAAAGCAAAGGAACAAAAGTATTATATTCTCCTCTCTTGAAGTATCCCTATTTTTTATGGAAGGAAGCAGATAATAAATCAATTTATTATTATTACACATTTCTGGACTTAAAGTGAGCTAAGATATCAGCTACTGCACATGTCAGATGCAAACAGCAATACTTTGACACTTAACCAAGTTTTCTTGTTACCTGTCATTTACAAAGCTCCAAACAACTGGCAAATTCAGGGGTTATTACTTGCAATTTGTAGATGAAAAGCCTAGACACAAAGATTTGAAGAGGCTTGCCTGAAATCACATTTAGTTCTGGCACTTTTTACCACTGCCTGTTCTATTCTGCAGCCCCCTCTTATTAAACAGGGAGTGTGTAAATTTGACCATGAGAAGAGAGGGGGAAGTACCAGCTGAAGAGGTCCAAGTGCCAAAGTCATCTCTAAAAGGAATTTGGAATATTCCAGAAGTCAGGATTAAAAGACATGCCTTACTCAGACTGTCAGATAGAATAAAATTGTTGAACATAAAATCTAGGCCATTAGAAAACATCTTCATAATTTGATGCTAGTTATGAAATTCAGACCCAATGAAATCCACCTTACAGCTTTACAATCACTCAGAAAAATCATTTCAGAAAGAAACTAGAAAGGGAATTAATTTTTTTTTTTGCTTTGAATACTCTTATATTTTCTTAGGCAGAAAAAAGTTTTCAACCATTTTGCAAGCATGCTAAATGACCATATATGTTTTAGCCATCTCAGAAAGGTTAGTATGTATGAATGATGTTTGTATTAACAATTTGCTTTTGATGTAAAAACAGCTGAGTCAGACTTTCCTGGTAACCAGTGCTGTGGAGAAAGAAGAACTTTGGATTCAGGGAAGCTAGGATTTTAATTCTGGGTCTACCACCTACTAATGTGCTGATTGCAGTTGGACAAGTTGTAGCATAATTTATCTGGGCCTCAGTTTCATCATCTGGTAAATAAAAACAACAATATGCACCTTACATATGGATGTAAGGATTAAAAGAGATATAAATGTATATAAAGCCCTGAGTCCAATGCCTGACATACCAGAAGCTCAAGGAACAGTCACTATGATGATGAAAAAGAATGAAGAATAAAACAACTGCATATACCAGCTTAAAAAAAAAAAGTAATTTTTAGGTCACTACAACAAAATTCTTTCTAGAAGTTTCAATCTTTTAATAAAACACAACCAATACTTGTGAATATATGTTTGGTTCTAACACTCATACTTTGGGTAAGCATGAAAAAGACACCTTGTCTTCTTTGGCTCAGATTTTACAAAACACCAGGATAAAACCACTTACTTCTGACCTTTCCAGAAACAGTGAATATTTGCTTTTGAAAGATCAGACAGGGTTAGAAGTTTCCTCTACCAGAAGTCAGTCCAGCTCTTGTCTTCAGATAAACACATACACATTCATCATCACGAAACCATTTCAGACAGATAAGCCTTTTGGGTCTAGGTTTTCAGAAAGGAAACGTGGCTATTATTTCCTTTCTAGGGAACCCATTAAGATATTTATCAATTTACACTATTGGGAAAATTTTCCTTGGAAATGAACACAATGTCTATGTCTCAAATGTATTTCCTAAGGTTCAAGCCTTAGCAGACTTCGTGTACAATTGGTTGCTACCTTCTCAAGAATACCTCCTTAAATATTGGAGGATTTATAATAGCTTCCTCTCACTCTTCTCCAGGATGAGTCATCTGAGTGTCTTTAACCTCTGCAGTGCTTGCTGGAATGCCCTGATTCTATTCAAGTGCGTGGCACCCCATGAACCTTAATAAAATCACTCTGGACAAACTGGCTAACGGGTTGACTTTTGCCATAGATCTTATTTTCCAAACTTCTAAACATGCCTGTAGCTTTCCTGTCCAAGTTCAAATATAGTATAACACATCACAAGTGCTGAGAAGCAGGAAGCCCATCACTGGATCTGGCACTGTAGTCCTGAGTGGAAAATACCATTTGTTTCCTTGAAAATCTATCCTTGGTAACTGGCCAATTGGGGAGCAAAGGGTTAACACTGCCATTGGACGTCTTTCCAGCCTACTAGCTCTCAGATGACAGGGAAGGGTGGTAGGGACTGGAATTCCTGGGGCTATTGAACAGGAAGTTGGAGAAAAGGTCTAAGGGTCTAATGGCCTCCTAATTAAGGACTTCTAGTTCACAACAAGTTTATTATCAGGAATTGTCCCACAGGAAGAAAAGGAAAGGACAACAGCACAGGGGAAAGTCACTTTTGCATTGAGAACTGGCCAGCCTGGAGGCTGGAAGGCAGAAGACCTTTCCAACATGTGAAGAGCCAAAGAGTACCTTTTAGTATTTGTTTTGATTATATTTGCCTGTAACCCGGCAACTGGACCCAGATGCCAGGAGCCCAAAGAGAACACTGCTGGTGACTGGTGTATGGAAAGAAAAAGAATTACTTTTGTTTCCTTACTTTTATGGTTCTTCTCAAGGTGAGTGAAAAGGGCTAGTCAGGACCTTATGAAACTGTTTAGAACCCTTACTCATTTTTCTAACAACAGCCAGGATGATTTATAACACCACATGTTCTCATTGGTGGTTTCCTCTTTTTTATTTTTGAAGACAAGACACAAGTGGGAAATGTGAATCTTGAGCCAGGGTAAAGCTGATCTTTTAAAGCAACCGAATGAATTTTCCAGTTACTGTCTGCCCCACCCCCCAATCTGGAGGCTTTCTTCCCTGAATCAGAGTTCTCCCCCTTACAAGGGCGATCATGGCTCAGAATCACTTGAAACTTTTGGATTTCTTGAGCTCCATGTTGCTCAAGATTCTAAGTTGCTTCTGCTTAATACACTCCCTTTATTTTACTGAAAAAAAAAAACAAAAGTAGTATAATCAGTGTAGAAAACTCATTAGAGCTTTTGTAAAATCACACTAAAATGATTTGAGAGACAAAAATAACATTATTTCAATAGATATATAGAAAAAGAGAATACAAAACTAGGTCATTCTTGATAATCTTTGTAACTAGGTAAGTCTTCTTTCCTCAAGCTAAATCCTTCTTCTTTTAGAATTTAAATTCTCTTGTTCTTAACTCTATGGAAATAGGGAAGAGAGAGAGAGAAAGGACATGTGTGCACATGTGCAGAGGTGTGTGTGCGTGTGGCAGTTTTATTTTAACCATCATCACTCAGGCATTTGAAGACAACTATTCATACAATCCTTAACCTCTTCTTTTCTGCAGAGGGGTGTGTGTGTGTGTGTGTGTGTGTGTGGCGGTTTTATTTTAGCCATCATCATTCAGGCATATGAAGACAACTATTCATACAATCCTTAACTTCTTCTTTTCTAGATGAATTACTCCAAATTCTGATAATTTCACCCTCCCCCCTATCTTGCTTGATATGTTAGAAAATAACTTTAAACTAAAATATTTTATTATTTCTTAGTTAATTCAAAGACTCCTAGAATTTCCCATGATATGTTGGTTTAAATGGAGAAATGACAAGTAAATTTAATTTGGTGGATTATTGTGAATGGTTTTTTTTGATTAATCAAATATTCTCCATATATCAATATTCAAAAATGTTGAAATATACCTAATACTAAAATTATGTATAACAGAATTTAACCACTCTGATAATTCAGATGGCATTTACAAATCCTAAATTACTTCAAAAACAGTTTTTGAGAGTCCATTATGTAACTTTATGTTGGTAACCTAAAGTCAGTCTTGATAGGAGTATTTATATCACTGCTGCTGCTGCTGCTAAGTCGCTTCAGTCGTGTCCGACTCTGTGCAACCCTGTAGATGGCAGCCCACCAGGCTCCCCCGTCCCTGGGATTCTCCAGGCAAGAATACTGGAGTGGGTTGCCATTTCCTTCTCCAGTGCATGAAAGTGAAAAGTGAAAGTGAAGTCCCTAAGTTGTGTTCAACTCTTCGTGGCCCCATGGACTGCAGCCTACCAGGCTCCTCCATCCGTGGGATTTTCCAGGCAAGAGTACTGGAGTGGGGTGCCACTGCCTTCTCCAATTTATATCACAGTAAGCAGTAAGTTCTTCTATAGAAAGACCCAGTTGTTAAATATTTAGTAGTGTACCATTGGGCTTCTTGGTCACTGTAACAAATATAATGACCAAATACCTATAAAATTCTAATTCAAAAAAATCTATACCCTCAACTGTGCTGCAAAAAAAAAGTAGAATAGAGACTAAATAAATAACCAAAGTCTGAAAGTTTCCCTCATGCTGAAAGTTGCAAAAATGTAGCTTGATTTTAATTATCATTGCATGCTCATTCAGTCTTGTCTGACTCT